>NC_139220.1:295320315-295431993 GCF_055691185.1 Crinia signifera | reverse complement strand
TGGCAATCACACATTAAGAGGAAAGTCCAGGAACAGAGCGTTATAGACACAGACACCCCACTTTGAGTGACAGATGTAGCCAAATATATAGGAGATTTACATGTGTTGACCTTTCTGTGTTGATTTTTTCTTGTGGCGATTCGCGTCACACCCCCCCCCCACAACCCCCCCTCCCGCGATTCGCGGCACCCCCGTGACCCCCAACCTCCCGCAATTCGCGGGAACCCCTGTGAACCCCGCCCTCCCGCGATTCGTGGCACCCACCCCCGCGACCCCCCCTCCCGCAATTCGCGGCACCCCCCCCCGTGATTCGCGGCAGCTCCAGATTAAAATTGCACATGGAAAACACTGACATGGCTATGGTCGACAATGAAAAAGGTTGACATGAGTTTTTGTCATTTTTTTGTCATTTTTTGAATATTTTCATATTCATTCTCATGTGTCGACATGGACACCAATGAAGTGCCACACTTATGTCAACATTTACATGTGTTCACCTTTCTGTGTTGATTTTTTTTCTTGTGGCGATTCGCGTCACACCCCCCGCAACCCCCCCTCCGGCGATTCCCGGCACCCCCCACGCGACCCCCCCCTCCCGCAATTCGCGGCAACCCCCCACCGGAACCCCCATGAACCCCGGCTCTGCCGCGATTCGCGGCACCCACCTCCCGCAACCCCCCCCTCCCGCAAATCGCAGCACCCCCCGCGATTCGCGGCAGCCCCAGGATTAAATAGCACATGCAAAACACTGGCACGGCTATGGTCGACAATGAAAAAGGTTGACATGAGTTTTTGAAGATTTATTTCATTTTTGAATGTTTTCATATTCATTGTCATGTGTCAACATGGACACCAATGAAGTGGCACACTTATGTCAACATTTACATGTGTTGACCTTTCTGTGTTGATTTTTTCTTGTGGCGATTCGCGTCACACCCCCCCGCAACCCCCCCTCCCGCGATTCGCGGCACCCCCGTGACCCCCCACCTCCCGCAATTCGCGGCAACCCCCCACCCCGGAACCCCTGTGAACCCCGCCCTCCCGCAATTCGCGGCATAACCACCACCCCGCGACCCCCCCTCCCGCGAATCGCGGCAAACCCTCCCCCGTGACACCCCCCCCCCGATTCGCGGAAAAAACACCCCCCGCGACCTCCCTCCCGCGATTCGCGGCAAAAAGAACCCCCCCCCGCGACCCCCCTTGCACGATTGGCGGCACCCCCCCTGCGACCCCCCTCCCGCGATTCGCGGCACCCCCCCCGCAATTCGCAGCAGCCCCAGGATTAAATGGCACATGCAAAACACTGACATGGCTATGGTCGACAATGAAAAAGGTTGACATGAGTTTTGAAGATTTATTTTAATTTTTTTAATTTTTTCATATTCATTGTCATGTGTCGACATGGACACCAATGAAGTGGCACACTTATGTCAACATTTACATGTGTTGACCTTTCTGTGTTGATTTTTTCTTGTGGCGATTCGCGTCCCCACCCCCCCCCGCAACCCCCCCTCCCGCGATTCGCGGCACCCCCCGTGACCCCCCACCTCCCGCAATTCGCGGGAACCCCCTGTGAACCCCGCCCCTCCCGCGATTCGTGGCACCCCACCCCCGCGACCCCCCCTCCCGCAATTCGCGGCACCATCATCCCCCCCCCCCGTGATTCGCGGCAGCTCCAGATTAAAATTGCACATGGAAAACACTGACATGGCAATGGTCGACAATGAAAAAGGTTGACATGAGTTTTTGTCATTTTTTGTCATTTTTTGAATATTTTCATATTCATTCTCATGTGTCGACATGGACACCAATGAAGTGCCACACTTATGTCAACATTTACATGTGTTCACCTTTCTGTGTTGATTTTTTTCTTGTGGCGATTCGCGTCACACCCCCCGCAACCCCCCCTCCGGCGATTCCCGGCACCCCCCACGCGACCCCCCCCTCCCGCATTCGCGGCAACCCCCCACCGGAACCCCCATGAACCCCGCTCTGCCGCGATTCGCGGCACCCACCTCCCGCAACCCCCCCCCTCCCGCAAATCGCAGCACCCCCCGCGATTCGCGGCAGCCCCAGGATTAAATGGCACATGCAAAACACTGGCACGGCTATGGTCGACAATGAAAAAGGTTGACATGAGTTTTTGAAGATTTATTTCATTTTTTTAATGTTTTCATATTCATTGTCATGTGTCAACATGGACACCAATGAAGTGGCACACTTATGTCAACATTTACATGTGTTGACCTTTCTGTGTTGATTTTTCTTGTGGCGATTCGCGTCACACCCCCCCGCAACCCCCCTCCCGCGATTCGCGGCACCCCCGTGACCCCCCACCTCCCGCAATTCGCGGCAACCCCCCACCGGAACCCCTGTGAACCCCGCCCTCCGCGATTCGTGGCACCCAACCCCGCGACCCCCCCTCCCGCAATTCGCAGCACCCCCCGCGATTCGCGGCAGCTCCAGAATTAAATTGCACATGGAAAACACTGACATGGCTATGGTCGACAATGAAAAAGGTTGACATGAGTTTTTGAAGTTTTTTTTTTTTCATTTTTTGAATGTTTTCATATTCATTCTCATGTGTCGACATGGACACCAATGAAGTGCCACCCACACTTATATCAACATTTACATGTGTTGACCTTTCTGTGTTGATTTTTTCTTGTGGCGATTCGCGTCACCCCCCCCCCGCAACCCCCACTCCCGCGATTCACGGCACCCCACCCCCGTGACCCCCCCCCCTCCCGTGATTCACGGCACACCCCCCGCGACCCCCCTTACCATGATTCGCCGCAACCCCCCGCCCCCGCGACCCCCCTCCCGCGATTCTCTGCAATCCCTCCCCTCCCGCGATTCGCAGCATCCACCCCCACATCCCCCCTCCTGCAATTCGCGGCACCCCCCCGCGACCCCCCCTCCTGCAATTCGCGGCACCCTCCGCGACCCCCCCTCCCGCGATTCGCGGACACCTAAGTTGCAATACAGGGCATCTTTCATACAATTCTAACCATATTTCTCATATACAAACGTTCACAAATTAAGGGGGCGCAGCCCCTTACGACGGTGTGAAGAGCGCCCGTAGGGCGCGATGAATCACCTAGTATATATATATATATATAGTAGTAGGAGATTTGTTCGGCACTCCGGACGATAGGTAATACACCGCGGTGCCTTCCTCCGCAAAAGCTATAGAAGAAGACAGGGGCTTATGGTGGGGCTCCCCGAAATAAGGCGGCACTCACGGAATTTGATTGAAAGATCTTAGTGTATTAGAAGTGACAAAGTTACGTCATTCGTCAAAGTTTCAAGGTCACGCAGGACCTTTTCATCAGGACGTGCAGGGGTGCATAAAGTGCTGTGCATGAAGGGGTGCAGGCCAGTCTCTTACCTATTTAAAGGTATGTGTGTATTTGTATTTGATGTTATCTTCTGCACCTTGATAAAGGGACCACTGGGTCTCGAAACGTTGGGACACTAATCGAGCCGTTTCCTGTGGTTTTTTGACTGAGTGCCGCCGTCCACCATATATATATATATATATATATATATATATATATATATATATATATATATATATATATATATAAAACACAACATTTTCATAGTAACAAGGGATCTTTTGGTGCAATTATCTTTATTTAAACTTTTTAGTTCAAATTACATCGCGTCTAGTTCAGATCACATTGTGTTTATTTTATTGCGATTCCCACTCCCATGTAGTCAATGTGGCAAATCAGCAAGGACGGTGTAATGGTTAGCGTTACGGCCTCACAAATCTGAGGTCATGGGTTTGATCCCTAACTTTGTGGAGTTTGTATATTCTCCTCCGGGTACTCCGGTTTCCTTCCACATTCCAAAAATATACTGGTAGGTTAATTGGCTTCCAACAAAATTAAGAGGAGCTGAGGGCTGCATAAGCCTGAGGCTATGTAAGAGCCCTGACTTGGGTTCAACTAAAGTTCAGGCAGTGAAAAAAGTTTGGTGTGTGTTTTCTGCCTGGTAACATGCAGGCAGATGTGGTTTAACCAATCAGGGGTTAGTGGGTGGTTACATTATAGGGGTACTTAAGCTTCATACGTCATGTGACCTCCTCCTTACCTATTTTGAAGTGCTGTATCCTGCTCGGATCTGGTAAGTGCTTAATTTTTCTCTTGATTAATTTCTGATTTAGCTGATTTGCTTTAGCATGCCCCGACCCAGGCGTTCTGCTCCCCCTCCCCGGCGGCTTGTTGATGCAGCCAGGCCTCTCGCGGGGTACAGGTGTACCAGGGTGAGGGTAGTTGAGGTGCAGGAGGGGGCTCTGGCTATGCCTGCACCCTCCGGGAGTCTCCGGCAGCACCTGTCCCCTCTCTTCTCCCTAAGTCCCGGGTATAGCGGGTAGTGTGGCGCAGGCTGAGGCTGGATCTGGGGCTCCGGCGAGTGCTGGGCCGGGGGCGGACTCCCTGTCAGCCCTTGGGCCTGCATTGCAGCCGGCGGGGAGCGTGGCGGGTTTGTGCCTCAGGCCACGGATGTGGTAGTCTCGCAGCCTGGGACGTCAGGACGGGGGTCGGGCGGTGACGCGGGCACTCCGGGCGGGGAGGCCGCGAGTAGAAGTGTGCAGGCCTCGATGCTGGTGAGCGCGAGGCCTGCTTTGATGACGCTGGCGGCGGGGACGGCTGCGGCGCTCAGGGGCAGATTTATTAAGCTCGGTGAAGTGATAAAGTGTCTGATTTTTATCACCAGCCAATCACCTCCTAACTGTGAAGTTACAGGCTTGGTTTGAAAAATGACAGGTAGAAGCTGATTGGCCGGTGATAAAAAAACAGACACGTTATCACTTCACCGAGCTTACTAAATCTACCCCTCAGTGAGGCGCGGGGTCCCCGGCGCTCGGACAGGGGGCGCTAGCGGGCAACGTGGATAGTGTTGTGATAAGTTGTGGCAATGTGGGTTTGTTGTCTCCCCCTGCGGGGAGCAACATGTTGGATGCAGGGACATTGGGGGGTGGGTTAGGAGGATTGCAGGGTGCTGGCCCAGCTGGGAGGGTGGGGCAGGGGGAGATGGATGGGGTGGTTTACCCAGGGGCACCGGGAGCAGGCAGCTTGGAGAGAGGGACAGGAAGGGGGGCAAGGGGGCTGCAAACACAGGCACTGGGAGCAGTGGGGTGGATAGTATGAGGCCCCATTATGCCATAAGCACGGGCATGGGAGGTACGGTTCCCTTTAGCACGGTGGGGGGTCAGGTGATTGCTCCAAGTGGGGGTATGGGCTTGTTGGGTTTTAACCCTTTGTTGGGGCAGGTGGGCTTTACAGCAGTGCCACCTGCAGAGGCGTGAGTTTTGGGAAGCATGGTGTATTCTAGGAACACTGTGGCTACCTCAGTACACATGCAGGCCTCTTTGGCTGGGGTTACCCCGCAGGGTCCTTAGCGGGGGGTGTAATTCCTTCGCCATCCTGGCAGGGGGCCCATCCCATGTCCATGGCACAGGGGTCGCCCATTGGGGGGTTGCAGGGCCCCTGGGGGCCTACAGGCTCCCCGTATTTTCAATCCCCTTCAGGGGGTGGGTGTGCAAGGGGGAGGGTCACCAGGTTTGCCGTGGAGACCCCTGCACTCTACAGGTTTTTGGCCCGCACTATGCTGCGGGTTACCAGCCGGGTCACTTGGGGCAACCTCATGGGTGGTTCATGGGTTCCCACAATTTAAATTCACCCATTTCAGTGGCTAGTGGATGGGAAATAGGTTCACCCCATGCAGGGTATGGTCAGCATCAGGGTAGGTTGGGGTATTCCATGTCCTTGGGAAGTGGGGGGTACCCACAAGGGTCTCAGAGTAATGTTAGCCAAGTTTGGGCTCCAAACCAGCCGAGGTTCCCGCCTGCTGGGTCCATTGATGTGGCTCCTCCTGTCCGCGGGGCAGCTTTGGCCTCCGCGGCGGCGGTAGGGGATGGTACTTTGTTTTCTCCTCCCTCCCCCTCCCTCCTGTTTTGTCTTCGCAGGGTGGGACGGCCCAAGCGCCCTCAGAGGCGTCAAGGAGAAGAAGTCGGGAGGTTCGTGAGGAGTCGAGGACAGCGTCTGAGGTTACGGCAGCGGTTGCCGGGTCGGCTGTGGCGGTCGAGGAAGCTCCAGGGACGTCAGGATTGGGTGAATGTGCAGTTTTAAATACTTCGTGTGATTCTGCTGATAGTGATACTAGCAGCGTTGGGTCGGATTCCCCCCGGCGCCCGCGTAAATTAGCTAGACTAATTGCGCGTCAAGTAGCGAAAGTTACCAGCAAGGATAAGTCTGTAGGGTCGAGTTCGGCTCCTCCTCCGGAGCCTCCTCTGTTCACTGAGATGGTTCATTGTGCTAACACAGCAGTGACGAGGGGCCTGCGGAAGAGGATGAGGGAAAAGATCAGGAAGGGGAAGTACGTTGATGTGTTCACCCTTACGGAGGACATGAGGCAGGCCTTTGAGAAGGCGAAAAAGGCTGATGGGATAGGGGAAAATGCCTTCAGGAATTTTCACCAATGGCTCAAGGGGTTTTTAGTATTCGCGGCTTGCTATGCCGAGACTAGACCTGCTGAATACCCGAATGTCATAAAGTACCTGTTCCTTGTTCATGAGATGTACCTAAGAACGAAGGGTTATTCCTGGCGGGATTATGACGAGAAGTTTCGTCGCAAGCAGGATGGGAACTCGGTGTTACCCATGGGTTTCAAAGACGTTGAGGTTTGGTTGGAGGTTACCCAACGGACTAGGCCCTTGGGTGAAGGGGCTGGTAAGAAGACGTCCACTGTTTCGTCTCAACCCTCTAAGGTAGTGGGCAAGGGTAAGTGCTTTGCCTATAATGAGGGAAAATGCAATAGGGGGCGAATTGTCATTTTTGCCACTCCTGCAGAGTGTGTGGGTCCGGTCACCCAGCAAAAGAATGCACGTCCACCTCAGCAACCAGGACAGGGGATCACAGTGAGGCCGGTGGAGGTAATAAGTAAGGCTCCTTCATCTGTTGTGGTTGCTGAGCTTGGCAGATGGCTTAAGGGTTATCCAGATGTAGAGGCTGCTCGTTTTTTGTTTAACGGTTTCAGTTTTGGTTTCCATTTACCTATTGTGAGTTCTGTACATGTAGTTGCTACAAGGAATTTGAAGTCAGCTAGGGATTTTCCACTGATTGTTAGTCAAAAGGTAGAGGCGGAAGTATGATTGGGGTGCAGGTGTGGTCCTTATTCTGAGCCACCAATTCCTCGTCTGTGCATTTCACCGGTGGGGTGGTGCCTAAGAGCACTCAGGGAAAGTTTAGGCTGATACAGCATCTATCGCACCCTCACGGTTCTTTGGTCAATGATGCCATACCAGAGGAGCTTTGTAGGGTTAGGTATCAGTTGTTTGAAGAGGCCTTAGTGTTGGTAAGGGACTGCGGGCACAGAGCTTTGATGGCAAAGGTTGATGTGGAATCTGCTTTCAGGCTGTTACCAATACACCCGGACTCTTTGCGGTTTCTGGGTTTTAAGTTGGGTGGGAAGTTCTTTGTAGACAGATGTTTGCCGATGGGATGCTCAGTGTCTTGTGCATATTTTGAAAAGTTTAGTTCATTCTTGCATTGGTGCATACAGACGGCATCGGGGCATCAGGGGATTGCACACTATTTAGATTTTCTTTTTGTTGGGCAAGGTGGCAGCACAGTTTGCGAGTCGCTCTTAGACATTACCAAGGGTATTTTCGGGGTCCTGGGGGTTCCCATAGCGGAGGGTAAAACAGAGGGGCCCAACACATTGCATCAGTTATTTGGGAATAGAGATCGATTCTGATGCGGGGTGTTGCCAGCTGCCAGCCGATAAGGTTCACAAGTTATTGGGGCTCATAGAGGACTGTTTGGCCAAGCGGAAGGTGCATCTGAAACAGGTGCAGTCTTTGTTGGGTTCCTTTAATTTTGCCTGTATGGTTATTCCCATGGGTCGTGTTTTTTGCCGGAAATTGGAACGGGCAACAGCAGGTGTTGCTCGGCAGCATCATGCGGTGTATCTTTCCAGAGAAATCAGGGATGATTTGCGGGTATGGTCTTCTTTCTTAGTCTCATTCAATAGAGTGGTGTTGTGGCCTGCCCCTCCATGTTACAATAGTGCGCTTCAACTTTTCACAGATGCTTCGGGTAGTTTCGGGTTCGGAGCCTTTTTAGGTTGGAGTGGTGCGGCCTCTGCGTGGCCAAAGTCATGGGTAGAAAGGGGTTTTACCAGGAATTTGCTTTTATTGGAGTTTTTTTCCTATAGTTGTTTCATTGGTCTTGTGGGCACGTGATTTGGCGGACAGGCAGGTGGTTTTCCGATGTGATAATATGGGAGTGGTACATGCTATAAACAATCAAAGGACTTCATGCCCGTTCACCTTGCGGTTGCTCAGGCATCTAGTTTTGCAATGCTTGCGCTTTAACATCACCTTTTCGGCTTGTCATGTCCCTGGCGTTGATAACGAAATTGCAGATGCATTGTCCCGCTTCCAATGGGTGAGGTTTCGGGAGTTAGTGCCAGGGGCGGCGCAAGTGGGTTTACCATGCCCGCCTTATATCTGGCAGATTATCGAACCGGTATAATGGGATTGGCCAGGAACGCTTTGGCTCCTTCCACACAGAAAGCTTATGACGCAGCTTGGAGGGATTGGCAGGTTTTTCTCTGTAGGTATGGGCAGGAAGGTGAGTCATTGGAGGACAAATTGTGGGTTTTTGTGTGGGAGCACTTCAAAGCAGGTAGGGCAAAAGGGGCCATGTCAGCTGCCCTTGCGGGCATCGCATTCCACTCACGCCTTCGGGGCCAGGAAGACCCCACTAGGTAATTTGTGTTGTCCAAGGCGATGAAGGGTTGGGCCAGGGCCAACCCGGCGCCCAAGGACGCAAGGCGGCCGATTGATTTAGTGTTACTGAAGGACTTAATAAGAGTGTTGACGCAAGTTGGGGAGTCCCCATTTGAAGTTCTCCTTTTTCGAACAGCCTTTGTGTTAGCATTTTTTGGTGCCTTTAGGGTAAGTGAGATAGTGGCAAAGAGCAAGGCAGATAGGGAATCGGGTCTACTTGTAGGGGATGTTCAGGTGAGCAGCAGTAGCGTTTGTGCAGGTTGGCTAGGTCCAAGACAGATCAGTTAGGGAAAGGGCGTTGGGTGACATTGCAAGCGCAAGGTGAAAAGGATATTTGCCCGGTTAGTTTAGCGCAAGTTTATCTGGGAATCCGCCCTGCGGGGGTACCAGGCCAGTTTCTGATGCATGCTGACGGGAGTGCGCTTTCGAAGTTTCAGTTTGCTGCAGTTTTGAAACGTTGTTTAGAAGTACTGGGGCTGAAGCCTCAGGAATATGGTACCCATTCCTTTCGGATTGGGTCAGCTACACAGGCGGCGGCATCCGGATCGTCGGTAAGTGCGATCCGGGCGCTAGGCCGGTGGAAGTCTGATGCTTACAAAGCTCATATTCGCTTAGATAAATTGTAGATGCGCCTGTTGCGCCAACCCTAAAACGTTGTTTACTCTCGGTTTTGGAACGACAGCATTCCGAAATCGAGGGTGTGAAGGTCGTTTTTACTTTTTTCTCCACGGGGGGCCTTAATTCAATTGGCAAAACATGGTCCACGGGAGGTTTTTTTGAGTTTTCGCCTTCACGTGGGTTGAATGTTGTGCATTTGATAAGTTACTGACGGCAGGGAATCTTCTTTTTTCAGTACCCTCTGAGTCGTCGGGACAAATATGGTTCATTGGCCATGCATTCATTTATTGGGCGGGAAAGCACCCGATGGGGAGGAGGTCACATGATTATTTGGGTGACAGGCAGGTTAGGTGGATAGGCATTAGAGGTATGCGTTGGGGTGATTTCCTGCAAGAGCTTTTGAGGCATGAGAGAAATTGGGGTATACCAGAATGGCTTGTCATTCACCTGGGAGGTAATGACATGGGTAGAACCAAGGGCATTGATTTGATACTGAGCATCAAATCGGATTTGGTAGCATTGCGAGCCCACTGGCCGAGTGTTACAGTGGTGTGGTCTGAGATAATTCCCAGGTTTCATTGGCGGGGTGCAGTGAGGACTTCCGCAATTGAGAAGGCTCAGAAGAAGGTGAACTCCGCGGTAGGGGTTTTTGTGAGAGCCATGGGCGGAATAGTGGTCCGACACCCATCTCTGGTCTTGGATAGCGTGAGGTATTACCGTGAGGACGGGGTGCATCTTTCCCCTGCGGGAAATTGCATCTTTTTGGAAGACATCTTCCGGGTTTGGGCTTGAGTATTTTTCTGGGAAGTTAGTTTCTAAAAATTTTCCTGGTTTTAGTTGGGGATGGCGGCTGCGGTTCCTTGTGGAACCTTGTTGTGGCGGGAAGTCGCTACCAGCCAGCGGTCAAAGAACGGCATGAGCGGTCATTGTGGGGCACCACCCCTTTCGTAGGACGGCTGGTGGTCCTCGCCATGCGGGTGGACATGGGGCGTTCCCCTACGGGACCGCACCATTGGCTCTGCCAGGTTAGGGGGTGGTGAGTTCCCCACGATGCAGGTTGTGCCAGTAGGAGGCGGTGGTGAACCTCTCCTTGAGTTGTTATGCTACGTTTATCAAGTTGACTGGGCTGGCGTGTGGAAGCGACTTATTTTTCTTGCCATCCTCCACCTTTAGTTTAATGGTTAGGGACTTGATCTCTAAATTCAAAATTCCAAATTTAAAATTAGTTAGCTTAAACAAGGTCTTCAATAAATTATCTTTTTGACATTTTTAAACTTAACTCAAGTTGTCTGAGTCGTTATTTGCCTCCGTGTGTTTTATTGGTGTGTAGTCTCATTTATTTTAGATAAGAAGTTTTTTCACTTATTGGTTTAATAAAGGTGTTTAAGTCATGGGCTACTTACCCTAGAATGTGTGTGTGTGCAGAGGCGGAACTACCATTGGAGCAGCAGGTGCAGTGCACCAGGGCCCCTGAGGACTGCCCTGTCACCCACTGTTTTTCCCTGCCTCTCCCTGTCACCCATTGCTTTGTTGCATATTGTGAACTTGGGTTGGGGTGGAGGAGGAGGGCCCAAATTATATTTTTACACCTGGACTCACCACCCACAAGTTCCGCCACTGTGTGTGTGTACATGTGGTAGGGAATATAGATTGTAAACTCCACTGGGGCAGGGACTGATGTGTATGTTCAAACAAGTGCTGAGGAACATGGACCTTATTCACGTCTGTTGGTTGCAGGGCTGCGTGTTTGCCTAGCGACCATCGAAAGATGTGGGAGTATCCCCCTGCAAATGGATGTTTATGTGTAAAATCCATTCGCAAACCCCTGCAAGCGAGTCGCCCTTGCAAATGGCTTTTTCACATAGGGGGTTATTCTGGTTGAGTCACAAGGCATGGTTTGATGGACTCGCAAGGCTTTGCGAATCAACCAGCATAACCCCTATGTGTGCCTTATATAAATAACTGTTAATAAGTAAAGGCAAAAGTATGTGCGGGCGGATATTTTTGTACTACATTGCAATCTTTTTTCTTCTTTTTCCAAAATATTTTTATTAAAAATCTCATTGCAAAAGATAGAGATACAAAATACAGGTATGCAGGGGAATATCATAAAAGGAAGACAATATAGTAATCAAATTAATATATATATATATATATATATATATATATATAAGTATACATTGGTTTAAAAAAATATATAGAATTCCCAGCATATGTACAGAAAAACAGCTTTTTTTTTCAATTTTATTTTTAAATATCAATAATACAAAACTGAAAATCTGTGTAATAAAAAGAGGTGATAGGTCAACTGGGTATTTGACAAAAATAAAAGAAGAAAAAAAGACTGTGAATAGATATATGCCCAGCTGTTATCTATAACCAAAATCAATATAAAATAAATCGGGAAAATCACACACTACATTGCATTCTATTGTACTACAAATAGTATTTGCACACAGCGGTGTAGCTAGGTGCCATGGTGCCCGGAGCAAGGGTATGTTTTGCGCCCCCCCCCCCCCCCGAAAAAAAAAATCACTTTTATGCCTATTACATATTATGCCACATAAATCTTGCTTACCTACATGCTATGGGTTTCATGCTCGATAGCAGGGGTTTCAATGTTTCATGCTCAATGCCAGGGGTTCCATGCTCAATGCCAGTGGTTGCATGCTCTAGGCTGAGTAGGAAGGCAGGGGGGGGGGGGCAATTTAGGGGAGGGCTCTCATGCTCTATACCAGGGGTTGCATGCTCTAGGCCAGGGCAGAAGGGGGCAATATTGGCAAGGGGGGTCAGCAGGGGCCCAGGGGCCAACTTAGGGGAGCACAGCCACTGCCAGTCTGAGACAGCTGCAGCCACAGGGTAGAAGGGAGGGGTCACACTCAGCTGACTGAAGCCTGGAGCACAGGCACAGTGCAGCACGCACACAGTCATACTCACAGTCAGAGGCGAGCACCGACCAGCCAATCTGGAAGCGAGTTCATGTCCCAGCTGAGCCGACCGCCCACCTCCCCCCTCAGCATTGCGTACTAGTGCTTGTCAGCTTAGGCGGGCGCCGGTCTTTTAGCAGGTGCCGCATGTGACTGTCTATAGGAGGACATCGGCTTATGGGCTGAGGGGCGGGCAGGCGCCGGGCATGCACAGCGTCAGTCATTTGGTTGCGCGCCTGTGCCGCCTCCCTGCACCCCTTCGGCGTCTGGAGCTTGTGCTCCACCCTCCCTACGCTCCTGTGTGCAGGCATGTATTTTTGTACTACATAATACTATTGTACTACATACTATTGTAGTGTAGTCAAAATCTGGTGTAGTTCAAATCGCATAATACACATTGTATAGGCTCAGATCGCACCGAGCACACATCTCACCGTGTGGGCACCATAACTCCTACAGACTGGAGACCCCTCAGTGACTGCTATTAATGGAAATATGTCTGATTTTGCTCCACCCACTGATTCCAAATGATTCACCTCCCTATAATTTCAACAGTCTTTAAAGGTCATTCTTCTGCTTCTCTCAGGCCCTGACTCCACCACATATCTTTATTTCACCTTTCCATAAAACTAACACAGCATGAAGGGGCTCAGTGAATGTGGTGGTAAATGTGTATAAAAGTGTAATGGGATCACACAAAGAATAAAAGGATAACTCTCCAGCCTCATAATCCAGACATATCTTCACTCTTTTATAGGGTATCTTATTAGATAACAAGATATCTTCATTGTCATGTCTCACTGAATACTGATTACGGGTCCTATCCAAACCCCAGGACTTTTTATCATCTCCAATCAGTGACATTTTGTCTTTCCTCTCTATACTGGGATAACACATCCCAATCCTCCAGTTCCTTGATTTACTAACATCCACTTCCCAGTAATGTCTCCCTGAGGTAAAACTCCCAGTGCTTAATACCTGACTGTTTTTAAATCTTTCTGGTGTTTCTGGACAACTGCTATTGGAAAAACCCTCAGTTACAGTTTTCCTGTCCCTTGATATACGTAACATATTACCTGCTGTATTTGCATCCAGTAATATGTCTGTAGGTTCATGCGGAGGACAGATCCCATTTATTATATCAGATAATCCTCTGCGTATTGTCTGTACAGTGATCCCCACATCCAGATCTCTTACATCAGGGTCCTGTGAGTACTGCATCTCATTGTCCTCAGTATCACACAAGTCATCTGTGTCTGGTTGCTGTAAGACAGTCAGTGGATCTGATCGGTTACTTATCTCCTCCATGTCATGTATCCTCCTGGACAGCTCGTAGTCCTTTTCTTCCAGAACAGAGATTGAGTGTGAAATGTGCTCCACTTTCCTGGCGATCTCACTGGACACTCTCTCCTCTAGGTCCTCCAGCTGTCTCCTGATATCTGCAAACAGGGTAGTGACTCTCTCTGTTACAGAAGATGCTTTTATCTGATCTCTTCTGTATTGCTGAAGACTTTTCTCATTCTCTTCTCTCTTTGTGATCAAATTCAGCAGAACCTGCTTCAGTTTTTCCTTCTTCTTCTTAAAGGCATCATCCAGCAGATCCACCTGGTGTCCCTGATGCTCTCCAGCCAAACAGCAGGACACACAGATAGATACAGCATCCTGAGCACAGTAATACTCCAGGATCTTCTTATGGATGGAGCATTTTCTGCTTTCCAGGGATGTGGTGGGATCACACAAGACATGTTCTGCTGACTTGCTGTGTTTCCTCAGGTGATCATCACACAGAGAAGCCTCACAGTGCAGACAGGATTTAACAGCCGGTACATTAGAGTGAATACAGTAAGTGCAGTAGATCCCAGTCCCCTCCTGATCTGGATGAGTAGACAGGGAACTCCCCGCTGCATTGCACAGAGTTACATTATTCACCAGTGCAGTATAATCTGGACTCTCCGATCTGCATAAAGGACAGGCATGAACTCCAGGCCCATCATGTGTATCTAGTGCACCAGACAGACAGTCTGGGCAGAAGTTGTGACCACACATCAGGGTTACAAGAATTGGTTCAATGTTCTGGCACATTACACATTTCACCTCCTGTTTCAGATCAGCAGACGCCATTGCTGCAGGAGAAGAGTGAAACGAAACTGGAAATGTCAGATGCACAGAAACCAGTGTATGAGTCACACTGTCACTCAGATTACATAACTTCAGGGACACACCTAGGACCTTATTCTGGTTGTTACGCTCCCATGCAAATTCACATGGATTGCATATTTTTGCATAGTGAGCATGCGCAGCATCCGCACTGCGCATGTGCCACTTTGTCTGGCTGTGTAACATTCCACCATTGCGAGCATGAATTTGCTTGCGAGCTTAGTTCAAAATCAAGGCGTGTTGTTGCTGTATTCCTGGCAGGGCTGCCGACAGGGGGGTGCTGTGGGTACAGCTGTCCAGGGCTCCCCCACCCCCGCACACTGCCTCCCCAACCCGGCAGCCTGCGTGCACTCCTGAGGAGACGTGGGATGCCGCAGCTAGGTAAGTAAGTGTGAATGAAGGTCAGTTCCAGGAAAGGGGAGTGCGGGTGCAGGGCGGGGGTGTGAGTGCGGGCGGGAGGGGGGGGGCGGACTTAAGGTCAGTCCCGGGCCCCAAAATTACTAGTGGCGGCCCTGCTATATAGTATATGCATACTATAAAGAATACACCATGGCCATAAATTTGATAGCTTATAGTAATGAAGGGCACCTGGAGCGTTAACTCACTTCATGGACAAAAACTATGGTTCATAGAAGCAAGGCACCCCTAATGAAAAGGAATTGGATTAATCCAGCTACTTGTGCTTCTTGAGAGAAAATGGCACGATATTAGGAAAGAACTATTTATAAGGTTGTTGAAGGAAAGACTGTAGCCAGCCCGGAGGAATGGGGCTCTTAAACCTTACAGATACCCTTGTGGGGAGAACCCTTAGGCGATGCTATAATAAGGGGAAGCTCAGGAAAAAATGGTTAGACCATTGTGGAGAAAAGATCTGAAAGGAGGCAGACGGCAGTCGGGAGCAGAGAAAGAGAACTGCGGAGCCAAAGAATCGCCCTTACCTCATCTCCGGTGATACGAGTGTAGCTGCTATGAGGTAGGGATGGCCATCGACTATCGATGTTCCCAAAACATCGATGGTCGGGACCTAGTGCTCGATGTTTTGTGCATCGATAGGCGAGGGTCGAATAGTTTGATGCCATCAATGGATGGCATCCGATGTCAATTTTTTTTTGGTTCCTGGATAAACTGCCATCGATGGGAACCATTGATGTAAGATGCGTCGATGGCCATCCCTACTATGAGGCTTGGACATGGATCCGCCAGGAGGCATGACCCCGCTGATAGGGCGGTCCCAGAGAGAGGTCAGATATCAAGACTGGCTGTGAGATAGGGCTTGGGCGTGGCTGTGTTGAAGAAGGTCGGCAGTGGGCGGCAGCGGAGGAGTGGCCAGAACGATGTCAGCTGCAACAGAGGTGCTACCTCACCAAGCGCTCATCAGAGGAGGTTGGTGATGCAGATAGGCCCTCCCTTTTTACATAGGGCCCTCCTTCCTCTAAAGACTGAGGAGACTGGCAGCATGTGGAGTTGCAGGTGCGGCCCAGACAAAGATACTCAGCGGCAGGTGGGGAACACTGATAAAATCCTCCCAACATTCTCTAGAAAGTGTGGTGGAACATCTTAAAGGTATACCCCTTACACGTGGGTGGAAGCAGAGGAGGTGTTTGGTGTGAGTAAAGAAATTGGCACAAAAAGGGACAATGAGAAAACCATTTAAACAAAAACGGCGATCCATAGAGAAAACTGATACTGTGGTCACTCATTAACAAAGGGAGCAGCCTGTCAGTAAGAGGACGATCATGTGGAGCCCTTCAGCATTAGGTGAAAGGTATAGTCCGGTGGAGTTCAGCTTTTTTTTACAGAAATACCCAGTGTCAAATAACTCTAATACCCCTTTCACATTGCACAAAATTACTGGGTTCATGCCGGTTTCTTACCGGTTCAACCCAGTGATTAGTGCAATGTGAAAGGGGTTACCGGTTACAGCTAACCGGTAGCAACACGGCAATATGAACCGAGTAAAAAGAAGGGATCTTACCGGTTCATTGCCGTGTTGCTGTGCAGTGTGAATGGTTTAATTGGGTCGAGCGATGGAGGAGGCAGTGCTTGGAGCAGTGTCAGCTCTAAGCCCTGCCTCCTCCCCCGCCCATGATGACGCTCTGACGCACCCCCACATGACATCAGCAAACCAGCAATATTGCTGGTTCGCTTATGCCAACTGAACAGACGGCACATGCAGGGTCACACCGGGACTGAACCGTTTTAAAGACCCGGTACGACCCTCCATTTGCGGTCTAAAAGCGGTATAAATATTAATTGGACTCTTCCTTTGCTAAATACAAGTATTTGGCTCAGCACAGTCAGGAGCATGACATTTAGGCAGACAAACTAGAAAATCACCTTCTAGAATCTGTCATTACTAAGTTTGAAAGAAAGTGACAAGTCTCAGCCAGGTTAATTTATATAGTCACAATACTTCAAAGAAACAGCCTAAAGGATTGGCAAAAGAATTATTAATAACAATAATAATAATGATAATTGTATAGCACTTTTCTCCCAATAGGACTCAAAGGCCTTATTCTGGTTGGTTTGGTCGGATGCGTATTTGCGGACAGGAACCGAGCGTTCTTAGCCCCGCCTTCCGTATGGATCGCTCACTCCGTCCGAATGCGGTAATACGCTGTCCGAACGGACCGCGAGTTGATTTTTCATGTGAACACCTCCTCCATCTCTAGGAACCTCCCCCATCATTCGGTGGTTGCAGAACATCGAATGCAGGACCCAGTGGTCAGGCAGCACCGAGTGCTCCAGGCCACTCGGGCATTTCTCTGTGCAAAAGCATGGATATGGGCAGGCAGCTGGCATCCGGCTATGTCATATGTCCGCCCCCCACACGCTCGTCACGGCCAGATTACCATACGTACGCCCAGAATTTTCATGGGAACGCCCATGAAACGCGGGGCGTACGCATATGGTAATGAGCCCAAATAGCCCTTCACGGCCCTCTCCACCCCCTTTTCGGAGTGTACAAAATTCACGACGTATTCAGACGTGCGCGGCGTTCGCACATGCGCAGATACGCCTCTGCACATGCACAAACACCAAGCATCGGCCGTCCGACCGCACGCGGACAGAACCGCACCAACCAGAATAAGGCCCAAAGTGCTTTACCATTGTCTTTACAGCTCAAAATACAAAACAAGCTTAACAGTGGATGTCAGTGAAATGCTTGAGTAAATAGATACGTTTTTATAAACTCACCATCGGGTATCCCCCCGGTCCACACTTTGTCTGTTGACATACCTAAATACAACCTTAACTCTAATCTTAAATAACTTAACCTAAAATAAAGACACAAACACAAAGTGCTGGCGTTTCAAAAGAATGTCAAATTTATTTTGACAACTAAACTATGACTATAAATGGTGGCGGCACTAAAGAACGGTCCCTATAGGAAAGGTGGGGTTAAAGATCACTATGCATACATACATCGCTGGTGATCACTCTCCCTGGTCAGCCACCCGGCCTGGTGGTGTGGCCATCCCCCGTACAGAAGCATGGCCCATGACAATTGATGTCAAGGGAGAGTGCACCCCACTACCTACACACACACAGAGTTCTTAAAGAACGACCGTTCTTTACCGCCGCCGCCGCCGAAGAAGAGAAATAGGGAAGGGTGGGTGGGGCTTCTTCAGACAGAGGGTGATCACTCTAACTCGTGATCATTCCTATCCTGTCTAAAACTGCTCTGATAGGCCTTGTGCCCATCCTCATTAAATTAACACATGACCAACAGCAAAGTGTCACCTGTAAGAACCATCAGTGGTTTATGTTCCCTCAGGCTGAATCAGCCTTCTGTGTTTCTGTCTATTTCTAAAGGATTCTACAGTGGGGGCTTCACACACTGGCCCTTATTCTGATCGGTGCGGATATTCCCGCATTCTTACGGTGCGGTCCGTACGCCACGGTGTTTTGCCGCGTGCGGCCATCGTCCGTAGAAACGCCCACGTGTCCTCCGCATTCGGACGGACTCACTCTTTAAGAACAGGGCGTGTTTACGGACGACATACAAACCATGCGTGTGCGGGAGAAACACTCCGATTCGGCACGGTATTACAGAGTATTACAGAGTATGCTCGGGAATACCGCATCCGAACGGGAGCCAAGCGGTGCTACCGCACGTAAGCGGAGTATTTACGCCAAACAACCCACTATGAAGTATCTTCTGCTATACATCACATGACCCACTTATTCAATTACCTATCCTCATAAAAAACTGCTTATTTGGAATTGGAATCAATTAGATTCCAATATATCCTTACAAGCATGCCTAACACATGCATTGCACACATTAACCCTTACAGCAATTGAAGTGCAATGGTTTCAATTAAAGCACTGACAAGCGTCCTATTAGTGAGTAATGAGTAAAGGAGTAGATTCTATTGGGTTCAGGTGTTAATGGTTGTAGTCATTAGGCGTACGTTCGCCTACCGCATGAACGAGTGGTGTACGCAAAGCAATAGTACACTTGTGGACACCGCACATTTCTGCCCTTTTTGATCGCGTGCATTCGGAGTGGTTTCCGAATGTACGCCCCCCAACATAAGTGTACTCCCCCGTGTCCGCCCATGTTTCCGCCCCGTTTTGCCCACTTTGAAACTACGCCCATGTGCCATTCCGCATGACGCCCATAATACGCCCATATTTCCCGACTGATTGCGGGCAACAGTTTTGGACGGGATTTTGCCGAACTGGTACGGAGTCTAGGCGTGGCACATGCGCGTTGCGTTCTCCACGCATGCGCAGACGGCGAAAAGACGCGATCCGTAAGAATGCGGTAAAGTCCGCGTCAATCAGAATAAGGGCCATTGTGCGAGTAAGAGAGTTCCATAGAGTTGGAGCAACAAAGTTGAAAGCACGATCCCCAGATGAATTCAGAATTATTTAAGAAATGCTTTAACTTTATTTATATTTATTTATAGACTTACCTGCAGCTTTGTCTGCATTCAGTGAAAACAGCACGTTTTAATCCTGTAAAATAAAGGGGAGGCCAAGTTGAACCCTCTAATAGGGCAGGATGTATTAAAATAAATCGCCACCCTTCGCGCCCCCCCCCCCCTCCGCGATGCCAGCGCATATGTACTAACATATGCGGCTGGCATCGCGGTGCGGTAACGGAGCCCCCCCGCGATACCTGTACTCTGGTCTGCGGGGGTCTCCGTCACCTCCCAGCCGGCTTCTGATGCCTACGCGCCGGGGACAGCTAAGCAGGCTGTCCCCAGCGCCTCCTCCTCCTCCCCCCTGCAGCCGGAAGGACGTCCGGCTGCGTTGATAGGGGGAGGAAGGGCTTACCTTCCGGGGTCCAGGAGGACCTGCAAGAAGGTAAGCCCAAGGGAGGGGGGAAAGGGGGGTCAGCGAGGCGGCCGGGTTGCGGCGACGTGGCGAAAAGAAGCCCATAGGCTTCTATAGGGTATCGCCACCCAAAGGTGGTGATACCCTGCCCTGCGTTTTCGCTGCGCACGGATTTTAGTACATAGGAAAATGCGGTAAAACGGGGGTTTTACCGCATTTTCCCTTTAGTACATCTCGCCCATAATGACTGGAGGATAAGTAGATAAAACAGTGGATCCACTGAGATAGAAGTGACTAGTTTGCAACAATAGTACATCCGGAAAGTGTTACAAAGTAGCAGAAGGCATTACATCTAGATTAAATGATTGCAACCTTATAGGAAGCTAATGGTGTGTACACACGGTCAGATGTGCCTTCAGATACTATCCATGAATCATGATCCAATCAGATCGGATCGTGGATAGTATCTGAAGGCACATCCGATTTGCATACAAGTCTGACTATATAGTGCAGATCTGCACTATATAGTCATGGCAGACAAAACTTTCTGCCTTGCGATACGTGAACGTGCATCGGAATCGGATCGGGATCTGAAGGGTTAAAACCCTTGCGATCTGCATCCAATTCCGATCCGATGTTGACTATATCGTCAACATCGGAAGGCAAAAAGTACCGTGTGTACACACCATAACAGTTTTTTTGGAAGAGACTTTCCAGGAGAAGCATGAAATAAATATATTGTGAAACTAATAGTGTGTTATTACAATAAGAAAAAATAAGAAAATAAAAAGGAAAAGAGTTTGTCTGATTTTTTTCGACTGTGTCCTTCCTTTTTGAATAAAGATGCTCCGTGTTGTGGTTGTATCCATAGGTGCCGATTTATGTTTTTGCTGGTGGGTGCTCAAGCCAAAAATATAGAGGAGTGGCTTCATGGGGAAGGGGTGTGGCCACAAAATAATACACCAATTTATATTACGGCCTAATGTAAGGAACCACTTTATTGATTTCTTCCATTATCTGCATCCATATTCTCTCCTGTGTGGCTGCTCCCATTTTCTTCAGCCCAAACTCAATAAGGTCCCGTGCTTGGGGAACCAAGATGTTCAGTTCACTCTGTATAGATGGAGTATTCCTGGATTTGCCTTGTGCTTCCTGGCTACCAACATTTATGCCAGCAGAAGATGCAGTATTGCAAGGGCCTGGCACTCCAACAACCACCTGATGTTGCTGATGTTGACATATTTTGTGTTGACTTTGAGGTACTTGGTTGTGCCTCTTCCATCCGCCTCCTCTCTGCGTGTTGTGATATCGCCCAAGGCTGCCTCAATAGTGTCTGGCTCGGAGCAGGATGACATAGTAGCAGCAATAACCCCTGTGTTCATGCGGATATTTATACAGAATTTTGGCGGGAAACGTGGAAATGTGATCCGGCCAACATTTGCAGAACAGGGAACGTGTGTAAATACATGCGTAATAATGAGACATTTCACAGTGCAGCTGCTTGTGACCTGGGCATGAAAGGTTCCTTGTGTATGTCTGCAATGGGTTTTGCAGCGATAGTGGTCCACAGCCGATATATCGTCCAGTATGTACGTACCTTATGCTGGAAAACAGACAATGGTCAGATAAACTGGTTATATTCAACTAACAGATTTATCCAATTAATACTTTTTGTCCATTTTCCAGTGTTTGGGAGCAAATGATTGAGTGTCGTTTCCTTCCATTCATTATCAGCCAGAAAATTCTATAAGGGCACACCCATCTTAACGGTTCAGGTTTAAAGGTGCGTACACATTGCACCCATTATAACTAGGGATGTGCACCTGGCCATTTTCAGGTTTTCGGATATTTATCTCCTTTGTGTTTTGGATCTGAATTAGTTTTACCCAAATCACCCTTGTGGGTTTTGGTTCTGTATTTTTTTGGGGGGAAAAATCATAAAAACAGCTACATTACTTTTTTTTTCACAGTATAATTGATCTCAATAACATTCATTTCAACTCATTTTCAGTCTATTCTGAACACCGCACAATATTATTTTTAGGGCAAAAAGTTGCACCAAGCTACCTAAGCTAAGCCACACAATTGGGTGGCTCAGACTGATACGGCACACTTATAACGCTTGCCTTGTCATAGGTTAGGTTAGATATGGACCCGGACGAGTCTGTAGTACGAGGCCCTGGCTCAAAGTAGTAGGTCCAAGCTAAGTTTTATTTATGGACTAAAATAAACAAGACGATATAGAGTCAGTAATAGAAACAAACTGGCACAGAGATACTTGGCATGCTCTGCACTGCTGGGTGTGCTGGAAGACTGCAGGCCAGTCACACTAGCACTCAGGACCACTGGTTGCGAGCTGGGAGACTGCAGGCCAGAGAATCAGGATGATCTGATGAACATAGATATAGTTCAGGTTTTCGGGATCACTGGGATGATGAACCAGCGAAGCAATGAAGACTGCGGGGATACCAAAGAGCAGGGTTTCTGGATCACTGGGATTGTAGATTAACAGCAAAGTGATAAAGACTGTGGAGACACTGCAGAGCAGGATTTATGGATCACCGGGATTGTAGACTACCAGCAAAGCGATGAAGACTGCTGGGACACCGCAGTGCAAGGTTTCTGGATCACCAGGATTGTAGATTACCACTGAAGCAATGAACACTGCTGGGAAACCGCAGTGCAGGGTTTCTGGATCACTGTGATTGTAGATTACCAGCGAAATTATTAAGACTGCGGGGACATCGCAGTGCAGGTTCTTAGGATCACTGGGGTTTGTTTCCAGCATAGCAATGGAGACTGCAATGGAGAAGGTTAGCAGGCTGCTTGCAGGGTTTGTACAACAGGACAGCTACGTGGGAACACCAGGATGGATCGATGTTAGCAGCGGTACAGCTACTCAGGATAGCTGTTGGAACCAAGTGGTGCTATCGTATGCCTGAATATAACACACGAGTCTTGATTCACCAGAAGATGATTGCAGACTGCAGACACAGGTATGGACAACAAGGCAAGAGAAAATTTGCCTTAGGCGCTGGAGACAACTAGGGTGTAACTCGATGCCCAGCAGCCACCACGTAGGAGGGTTGCCAACCTCCAAAATGACAGAAACCCAAGAGCGCCCCACATTTCTGTATGGACAACAAGGCAATGGCCCCAGGCAATACTAGCTCATCCAATGTATACCCTTTGCTTCCTGAAGATTGGACATCACATTATAGAAGTGATTCAGGATTGGACATCAGGTGGTCAGCTGACCAGAACTGTCATGGCAGCCCACATATACATGGTATAAAGAGTGAGTAATTAGTAATGGTCACAGGTTTTAGTGAACTTTGGGAGCAGTCTCTGGTAAACACTGAAGTCTTGTTGAACAGCAACAGCAGGAACTACAGTACAGGTACACCACCGATTTTCCGGCAACCGTTTGTCCGGAACCTCTTTTAATCCGGACACTTTTGATTTGTCCGGATTAAAGGAGTTTAGGGACCTCCTTTAATCCGGACAGAGCAAAATTGTAAATTGTCTGGATTAAAAGAGGTTGATGAACTCTTTTAACCCGGAACACTTTCTGCGCATAGGCGTAACACGCAATAGGAGCAAGTGTCAGTGAGTACAGCTTCCGCTGACACTGCAGGTGACACAGGAAGCATCATGTTGTCTGAGGTCAAAGCAAGTACCACACATCGGCGGAACACACAGCATGAGCAAGTGCCACTGGGTACAGCTTCCAAGGATCCCACAGGTGGCACAGCAGGCAGCAGTGGGGCTGATATGGCGTCCAAGGTCCCAGCAAGACTTTCATTCATACTGCACTTACTGTTAATGTTTGTTCAAAATATACCTGATACCTGTTTTGCTTATACAGCACGTAGTACACTGTAATAAACAGTTTTGCATACACTACTGTGTTTATTCATTCATTAATATTATGCTGTAGCATATATTTGACTTTTTATTGCTTTTATTCCCAAAAGCAGCACGCCCATGTGGGTGATGACTAGCTGCGTCATCCCTCCATCAGCGCAGCATGTAAACAACAGGAAGTCTTCTCCCCCGTACTTTCCGCGCCATGCTGTTAAAGAATATTCGTTGTGTGTGCATTCCTGACAGATATAGTTATAGAAGATAGATAGATAGATAGATAGATAAATAGATAGATAGATAGATAGATATGTGATGTTCATTGTTCTGCATAAACACTTAACATTTATTAAGAAATACTGACAAAAAATACTGTGAACACTTTGTTTATTTGAGGTAAAACGGTGGTCGGACCTGAACAGAGTGTCACATACAGGTGCTTGCCATGACATAAGTGCCACGTGAAGGTGTAGCAGGAACGCCCACCCACCCAAAAAACATCAAACACATTGGAACATGGTGGTGTATGTAGTGGAAAGCGGTCCCACGGCAGCAACGCATCACATGGGAACATCCCGGCCTGCTCACATGTGATGCATTGCTGCCGTGAGACTGCTTTCCATGACATACACCATTTTAAGGTACATGCTGCTGGCCTCCAAATAACCAAGAAGGTGAAAAAATGTTAAATAAAGTACACAAACTATTTTTTGACTTTATAATGCAAACCGTTATAAATTTTTTCGTATAAAGAGTGTACTACTGCTACGCCTTTTTGGATTTTTGAAATTTTTTGGGCTACGGTATGGACTTTTCCACTTAGTTCTTGTAGACATTTATGGACTTGTGTCATGTTTTCTTGAATTGTGCTTTCGTCGCTGGACGTGTCAGGTGATGGTGTGTTCTTCTCCCCCTCTGCACTGACATCTGAAATCTCGATGATATCTATAATAAGTACAGATAAAGAAATAAAGAACAGTTCCGGTGACGTAGCCACGTCAGTGACGTCGGCCACACTCCTGTCGCATCGACTCACATTGTTGTGGGCGTGGTCTGTGTGACGCATCCTTGTACCTGCTGGACTCTAGCCCGCTGCTGAGACGCTGAGGCGCCGGTGTGTTGTGGAACGATTGTGCCTGCTGGTGTTTCCCCTCCGGTATCGTGAGTTGTACACTGCACACTTTTGAGCACGCTGATGAGCCAGTGGATTATGTGACAAAACCTTGTGGTATTTTAGCCCACACCGGATGAAATATTCGGTACGGGTATTATCTTCTCCGTGGGAGAAAATTTTAAAGTGATTTCCACGTTTTTTAATAAACGTTAATAAACCATGAAGCGCCCCCTCTATCTGTTTTAGGTGGTGTGTACATTGAAGGTCCCGTGGGAATCGGGTCACTTGGAGGGGAGCTGCATCTATTACATTCGGATTGGTGTGGATTTTCAAAAGAACTTTATAGTTCCTTGAAGGGAACGGACTTTATTAGTGTCAGCGCACCTATATATCTGCATTACAGATAAAAAAATGTTTACCTTTCCACAAATGATACGTCACTATCCCATAAAGATGATTTGCACTATACACTCACCATCTACACTGCTGGTGATCGCAATCACTTGGTGGCCCTCTGTGGTCCCTTCCATCGGCTGCGCTGCCTGGATATCATCTACAGTGACAAGGTAAGTGACGTATTACTACCCCTTGTTTTGTGTATAAAACATGTGTTGTTGTGGTGGTGTGCTGGTACAAAACCTTACCTGTTGTACTCTCCTTCTTTATTTTCAGGTTGGAGGCCCTGTCTCTGCCTTCCTCATGTCTTCTCCTGGATTGGATTTCCTCTGAGTAAAAACAAGCAACATGTCAGCAAAACACACAAAATGTAATGGATCAAGACAGTCTATTAATAAAGCCACCTAGGGCATTGTACTCACTTCTTTTAATAATTCCACAAATTTTCTTTAGCTTGGCCTGCTCCTTGTGCTTCAGGTCCGACCACCGTTTCTGTAGCTGGTATTTTGACCTTCTTTTCCCAAACTTCTCCTTTATCTCCTTGCATACACGCTGCATAATAATTTTTTTCTATAATTCGTCTTGGGGTAGGTTTTCCGCGAACAATCGTAGTCCCTTCTATCCAGCATTTTTACCATCAGTTCCACCTCTGCAGATGACATGGCGGAGGCGCGCGTCATTTTTTTCTCCTTGTTGTCCTGTCTCTCAGCGATTTCTTTATCTGTTGTCATTATCGGTGCTGAATTGGGGCTCAAAGGTGCTGTAGTCGTCTCCTCTGCCATATGCGGTGGCGCCAGACCCTCCGACATGGCTCCTCGATGTCCCGTGTCTGTGTGACGCCAAGCACGTAAGTGGGGCGGAGATTCCTGCGCTCATCCAATCACTGGGTTTCAAGCGACGTTCAGCACGAAAGAATATTCAGTCGTTGCTGTTCGAGTGATCGGAGCTGCGCTGCGAATTTTCCGTAGTCTATATCGACATTTATTTCGGTGAGTATTAAAACAAAATTTGGAGTTGTCTATGACAGGGGCTTTAATCTGTGGCCCATGGGTATGCTGGGGCTTGTAGTGACAGTGTATCCTATGTCCCACAGAGTTTCAACTCCTGTACTATAGTTACAGTATATCTAGTGGCCCACAGACTGAACACCTGTACATTAAATGGTTTATGGTGTGCTTTGTGTATCAAGAAAATAATATGCCTTTTTATTGTATTTTTTGAACAGAAATTCCACCATGGCAGAGAAAAATGTAGAGTTCATGAAGGACTTCATCGAGGCCTACAGGGATCAAAATTGTCTCTGGAACACAAAATCCAGAGACTATTCCAATCGCCAGAAGAGGCTAGCTGCTCTGGAGGAGCTGGTGAGGGTGAGCCAGACCTACTACCCCACAGCAAATGTAGAGTGGGTCCGGACAAGGATTGCCAATATGAGGACCGTCTTTAAAAAATAACTTAATAAGGTTGAGTCCTCAAAGCGGTCTGGGGCAGGGGCAGACCAAGTCTATGTGCCCAGGCTGTGGTACTTCGACCTGCTGGCCTTCACGGTGGACCAGGAGCTGCCCAGGGAATCAGTCAGCAATTTTGCAAGGGACCAGCCTGCCCCCTCCACCTCCTCGTGCAACCAAGAGGTTTCTGATGACACCTTTTGCGGCACAGTAAGTAGACGGATTTTATTTTAAATATTTTTTTATTAAAGCAGATAAATATAACAAGTACAGCATAAAAATTGTGAACATGTAAAATTAACGAAATAATATCATTCTGCCAATCCACAGCGCCAACACCAATAAAATACTGCATGTATTCATCCCTGGTTAATTTGGCACGCATAGATGCATTTCTGGTATTTAAATTAGTATTAGGTATTTCTGGTATCTAAATAATTAGTTTCCAGAGATGCCAGTCCTAACGCCTCTTCAACTAGCTCACTTTCATCCATGGCAGCAACATGGTGGTGTGTGGGCTGCGTTCTTCAGCGCAGATATAAAAATATATGCAAGTCTTAAAAATCGATAGTGATACATCATTGTTACATCTTGTTTTGTTACAGCCATCGCTATTTGCCGAGGAGGAATCTTCACCATCGCTGGAGGTTGCATCACAGCTGCCTTCACCGGCCCTCTGCTCCACCCCCACACCAACCGCCACCCCCAGCGCTTAACCTCAACCCGAAGCAACATCTAGAAGAGGGCGCAAAAGGCCGCGGCAGACTCCAGATGCTTCGGACGTGGCGACCACCAAGATCCTGTAGTCTGCTAACCGATTGATGGCCATGGAGGAAGATGATGCGGACCATGTGGGGAGTGTATTAGCTGACAATTTGCGCAAGTTAGACCCGGCTACAAGGGTTGAGGTAGAGCGGATCTTCTATGAGACTCTGTACCGGGCCCGTGTGGGGACTCTGTCCCGGCACACACGGCTCACTGATGACACCCCTCTGCTTAGGGTTGAATTTCAACCCATCAGCCCTGCCCCTATACCCCAACAACCGGTATTTCACCCGGGGCAATATCAGCCGTACCAGCAGTTCCAGCCACCAACCGGGCAAAGGCAGCACCAACCGGCACCGTCAGCTATTACACTCCCACCAGGTCCACCTGGTGGCCCCTTCCAGTGTTTGTTGGAAACTCCATCTCCCTCACAACCGGCGATGGATACAGGGGATTATGGGGTGGAACAAGTATACCACCAAATGTAAAAATTGTATATAGTTGCTTTCATTGTATAATTGGTTTAATAATATAGTTTAAATATTGTTATGTTTAAGTATTTATTTATTATTTATTTCCTTGTTATTTATGTTATATTTGTTATAAGTTTAGAAGTTAATAATTTATATAAAAATTAAAAATTCTGTAATCTAGTTGGTGTCCGTGTGAAAATATAATTTACCATGCAGGGTGACTATAGGGCACAGATATACATATGGGGTACATGTATGTTGTTTCAATATTTACCTTCATGTATTGCTCCTGGAGACTGTACAAAAGTACCAGGAGAAATTGGCATAGAAATAGGTGTGGTGGAGCCACTACTTGCTAGTACATAAACACCAGTACTGGGTACAGTCTGCACTCCAGGTGTCGTGGCATTGTGCCCTCCAGGAATGCCTGGCACCTGAGTACTACCACTCACTTGCCGTGATTCGGTCAGTAATCTGGCCCAAGACCAGGCTACCGCCTCCACCTCCTCCTCCTTGCTGCAAGAAGACGCGGAGGACAACTTGTGCGGCACTGTGAGTATACAAATTTTATTGTCAAAATATTGTTTTGTAACTTTACACACCAAAAAACAATATATTTACAATGACAAAAACGTACATTTTTAAGCAATCATGTCATTCTGCCACTCCACAGCCCCAACACCATTGAAATAATTCAAGTACTCGTCTCTTGTCAACTTTGCACGCATTGATGCATTTCTGGTGTTTAAATTATTTTCCAAAGCTGTCAGACCAATAGGCTCGTCAACAACTTGGCTTTCGTCCACTGTAGCCCCCAGATGTTGTGTGTGCACCGCTTTTCTGCGCAGGTAGTTGTGCAGCACACAACAGGCCATCACCACTTTGTCAATCTTATCTAGGCGCAGATTGATGGCACTGTGAAAAATTTCAGAATTTATTACTCAGAATCCCAAACGCATTTTCAACCACTCGCCTGGCACGTGACAGGCGATAGTTAAAAATGCGTCGTTCCCTGTTCAGTGCCCTTTGTGGGTAGGGTTTAAGGACATTAGGGTGCAATCCAAAGGCCTCATCCGCCACAAAAACAAATTTCAAACCGTGCTCATTTTCAGTCCGCTCTGGCAGATTCAGTTCATTTTTTTTCAGTTTGTCATGGAAAAAGGTCTTCTCCAGGGCTCCTCCATCTGAAACTCTACCATTTTTCCCAATGTCCACAAATACAAACTCGTATCGGGCATTAGCGATGGCCATTAGAACAATGCTGAAGAACCCCTTATAGTTATAATAAAAAGAGCCACTCTTTGCAGGGGGCATGATTCTGACGTGTTTGCCATCGATAGCTCCACCACAATTAGGGAAATTCCAAAGATCACGGAAATCACGTGCAATAATTTGCCACTCCTCCTTGGACGATGGAAACTGCAATATAAAAGTATATGCGTATTAATAATCTGTTGGGTTGATTTTAGACCCATCAGCCCTCCCCCATTGCAGCCTCAAAGCTATTACCCGCCTTATCAAAATTACCCCCCACCCACTGGTCAACGTTACCACCAGCCCCCACCATTTGCACCTGGTCCATCTGGTGGGCACATGCAAGGTATGGGGGAAACACCACCTCTCTCACATCCACCAGTGGACACAGGGGACTCTGGGATGGAACCACCGCGGTACCACCAAATGTAATGTACATAGTTTTTAGATTTATTATTATTGCTTTTATAATTTTATAAATTTAAGTTGTGCAGTTTCAATTAAAATTTGTTGTTAAAATAAAATCTTGGTGTCCGTGTAAAAGTTTAAATTAACAGGCATTGTAAATATATACATATAGGGTACAGGTATGTGCACAGCTATACATATGGGGGACATGTATGTAATTTCCATATTTACCTTCATGTATTTGTCCTGTAGAACTTGGACGATGGCATCACAGGTGTCTGGTATTATCAGCCCCAGCGCTTGCGATGATATTGCGGTGCTGAATCTCAGGTCGGCAAGGGTCCTTCCTGTTGCCAGGTAACGCAGCGTTGCCACCAGTCTCTGCTCTGCAGAAATAGGCCTCCTGAAATAGGTGTCCTCTCTTTCTATTAAAGGGGTAACGAGGGCCAGCAGCTCCATGAAGGTAGCGTCATCCATACGGAGATAATTCCTGAAGTCATCAGGATTGTTCTCCCGTATCTCCTGTAGCAATGGCATGTGGGAGAAGGTGTCTCTCCTCAGAAGCCAGTCTCTGGTCCAGCAGCTCCGATTCTTGGTCCTTTTTCTTTTTTTAATAGCCTGCAATCTAGTGGCCATAGCAGCAAAAATGCACGCACGAGCCTGCCTTCTCCTCAAGCTCATATTGAAAGGCAAAAAAAGGCCAAATATGCAACAAAACACGAACGAACGTCCGTATACATGCACAGCTAGCACTGCTCTGAAAAGTCACGGCTCTATTCACTGTACTGCACGAACGATTCTTTTGTTCTGTGATCACGCCTCTTTGTTTTGGTATGCCCTTAACCCAGCCCAATATGATAATTTTGTGTACATTTTTATCGTGCGAATAGCCAGATCAGGAGAGTGTGTACGGTGGTACAATCTTTTTCTTGCGATTGTTTGGACGGGAGTACATCGGACGTCGCAAGTAAAATTGTACATATGTGTACGCGCAGATCGGTCGTATGTTTTGGACGGTCGAACGTGTATTCGGTCGATCAAACGGTCGCAAGAAAAATGAAATTGTACATATGTGTACCCAGCTTAAGTGCCTGATGTACTAAGCCTTGAAAGTGATAAAATGGAGAGTGACCAACCAATCAGTCATTTTTCAAACACAGCCTGTGACATAGCAGGTAGCAGCTGTTTGGCTAGACGTTTATCACTCTCCATTTTATCACTTTTCAAGTTTAGTACATCTGGCCCTTAGAGAGTTCACACAGGTGGCTAATCAGCAGAGTGCAGCCTGTCAGTAGCTCACACTTTCAAACTGTGAATACATCACACAGAGAACACTAAGGCCCATATTCAGTGCAGCCAGCAAGGGGGTTAAACGGCGGGGATTGCAGAAAACAAGCGATCCTCCCTGTTTAACTCCCTCGCCGGCCGCACACCCTATTTTACATTTCAGGGGAATCCTCGCTATCACAGGACAGTCTCGCTGTTTCGGCAGCCACATACGCCGATTTCCCCTCGCTCCAAAAACGGAGGGAGGGGGAATCGGTGCATGCAGGGGGGTCAGGCAGCGCTGCTCGCTGTCACAGCTCGCCCCCGGCATTGAATATACCCCTTAAGGTTCAGGATAGATGGCAGAGGTAAGCCACCAAATGCTATGAATTAATACAGGATTGTGACAGCACTGATAGAGCACACCAAGGGCCAGATGTATCAAGCTTCAAAAAGTGACAAAGTGGAGAGTGATAACCAACCAGCTCCTACCTGTCATTTTTCAAACCCAGTATGTAACATGGCAGGTAGGAGCTGATTGGCTGGCTGTTTTGCACTCTCCACTTTATCACTTTATGAAGCTTGATACATCTGGCCCTAAGCAGCACCCCTGGACTGATATGGCATATTGGGCAGCAACCCAAACTGATATGGCACACTTGGCCGCACCCCAGACTGATATGGCACACTGGACAGCACCCCTGGACTGATGGATACTGGACAGCACCCCATGCACTGATAGGGACACTGGACAGTACCCCTGGACCAATATGGCACACTTAAAATCCTCATCCAGAATAATGGTGGCGCAGATTACTGTGACTTTTAGAGAAACCAAAATATGCGAGAATCCGACAGTATAACATTCGTCCTCATTCTGGTCCTGGAAAATGGCACCAAGGATCAAACCCTTGCTGGCCTCTGATCAGGTCGTTGCATGCCTGATGCGACCACTCCAGGCAAATGGTAAAAGGTGTGCAGTTTCATTTGGGGCACCTTGTCAATATGGGTCCCACAAACATTAACCCAGAGATACATGGAAGGCCACCCAGAGTCGGTAATCTTGTGGAAGCAGTTTACAGCCAAATACCCTCCATGTATGGTTATTTCATATATTATTTTGATTTTTATGTGTTGTCTAAGAGGGGAGGAGTGTATTGTATTGTGTTGCTATATTGCGGTTTAAGTAATTGTACCACCTTCTCCCTGTGGTTTTCCCATTTGGGTGATTGGGAACTTCATGGGTTAGGGAGCAATAGGCAATGTATAATTTAGCCCCGCCCTGCTACAGTCTTTGGGGCCTCAATTTCCTTTACAGTCTCCTCACACTACCGACTTTACTAGGAAGTGGGTAGGATGAGGGCGATACAGTCACTCTTCCGTAGTTTCCATGGTTGCCATCAATGGCAATAGTGCAACTGGCCATTAATCGTTGCATAATATGCAATGGATGACCATCAATATTTTTATGTATCGATGGTCATCCATTTACTGACTGATTGGCCTGTGGGCCAATCAAAACATGGGGGCGGAGCTTCATGGGTGTCAGAGATGGAGCTATGCTCAGTGTCCTGGCCCATCGGGGAAAAAAAGTTTGTTTATGCTGGACATCGATGGAGGGAAACCATCCGGTTCTCCCCTATCGATGGCAAAACTATTCTACTTTGGCCATTTTGAATCTCGATGGTCAATGGCCAGCCCTACTCTTCCATGGGTGTGTGGATCAGCTCGAAAAATCATGAGTTTCCCTGCGCTTGAGTAGGCAGGTATGAGGAAAGAGTTAGGGGCCAGAGGTGAAGGCTTGTGCATGTGGCCTCAGGGGTGTCTGTTGATCATGATTGGGGAAGGGGGTTCCGTATCATTCATTATGAAATTCTGATGATATTGTTTGTCATAAAAGAAATTGTCACTTTGCAGCGCACGCCTCTACAAGAGCAGGCAACACAATGAAATGAATATCACACCTTAGTTTAAAATCTTTTTTTTTTTTTATTCTTATAATACAGTTTTGGTATAATCGTTCTAGCACCATATAAAACTTTTGTTTTATTTAGAAAAAATAAACAACAAAAATGGTTGTATTTTGGTCAGTACTTAGTAGCAACATGTTTAAAACACCGGACAAGATATAACAATGGTCTGTGTCCTGTTCAACACGAGGCAGCAGCACCAATCACAGCGCTAGCGTAAAGCATCATGTGACCTAGGGACAGCAAGTTAGGAGCCTGGTTTCACTTAAAGGGGAACTACTGTATCACTATTTTTTGTTTTTGATTCCCCCAAACCAAGGGAAGTAATAGTCAGGATCCCATCCCTGAGGTGCCTGAAGAAATCAAAACCTATTTAATTTTTCTTCTTAGAAACTCTTACCCCCCCCCCCCCACCCCAAAAAAGGCCAAAGTGTAGAGAACTCAAATTGCAGAGGCTGAAAGAATTGTGATGTTTCTGTGTAATATCTATGCAATATAGAATGACATAGTGATAACTCCTCCTTTAAATGAAATTGCAGATACAATAAAAATAATTGCCATGTGGCCCGCTTAAAGATAAACTATTGCTAAAAATATTCACTTCGCAGGTTTAAGCCATTCGCCCAAGGATTAATGCAGCTTGAAGATAAAGATGTAGGGAGCAACGATCTCTATGGTAAAACAAAAATATTACAGTGCTTTCTTTTTTTCAAGTGTACTATTTTATAAATTTTGCTCCTGTTGTCTATAGGATACAATTATTCTAAGGATCAATGGCCCCCAGTGGTGGATCCAGGGGTGGAACAGCAACGGTCTAAAATTCAAAGAGGGAACCTGCCCAACTTCCACAACAACTGCTGACAAATATGGCCGGATGCAAATGGTGGCAGTTGGTGTGGTTCCACTATTTGAATTTTGGACTGCGCTGCTACCCCACCTCTGGATCCACCACTGGTTTCCATCCATTTAAATTGCATTGCAATATGGTAATGAGCAACAGGTACAGCTTCACGTTTTCAGGAGGGTAAGGAGCAAACTCTTCATTCTTCTCTAAATAATTTCCTACAAGGGCGATGAACAATTAGACATAGTTTTCCTATACATAAAGCCAGACATCTGTTTTATGTAAGTGCACCATTGTTGGGGACAAAAACTAGGCAGCAGTTTCTTGCTCATCTACAGTTCTGTGTCTCCATTTGATGCACAATATTGTATTTCCTCACACCCTGCTTCATAAGTTTTTTTCAATGACGGTGTGAAACACTGTGTTGGCAGCCATTTTGTGAGAATATTCACGGGAATGCGGCCTATCAATGAACTCCAATCCAGGGCCACAAGATGGCTGCCGCCATTGTGTGCAGCTCATAACAAGCACTTTAGATATATATTTCTATATGGAAGAAGTCTTAACATAAAACCTTTTCTCTCTACGATCCCTCTATCATTAGTGTATGGTGACGTAGTGACAATTTCCACAAGTTTCATAGTCCGACTAATAATAATCAAATCAAAAAGATGCGTAAAATACATGCAATTTTAATACATATAATATTAGATGGACAAACACCTACTCTTCTCCTCACTAACTTACTCTTTGGACGGTATTGCATTCATCTTAATTATAATTAACTTGTTTTTCTTTAATTACATTTTGAGATTGGGTTGCTAACCTGCTCCTATAGGACTTCCCAAAGACCCTTCGATTCAGGACTGAAATGATACTTCAGCCATCCACCAGCAAAGCCTCTGTTACTTTTAACCACACCCAAAAGACTCATACCCCTTTCAGACATCCAACTCGGTAATTAGCCAGCATTTAGAGTGCTGGGTCATTTTTTCAGGTGCAGTCTGACCCCCTTTCACACTGAACAGCAAGTTATCGGGTTAAAAATTTAAATCCGGTATTTTGCATAATAACGGGTATTTCTTCTGTGCGATAGGGTCAACATGGGTCATAAATCCTGGTTCCTCGACCCTAGTAAATTCCAGGGTCGGTGACCCGGGATTTATGACCTTGGTTGACCCTTTCACACAGAAAAAGGACCTGTGTTGAGCGGCAACTTACCAGGTAGAACTGCTTCTCCCAGTAATTTTGTTTTCTGTGTGAAAGGAGTATAAGGGGAAATTTACTATGATGGGAGATCAACCTACTTCACATGTGATGTTGCTATAGGCAACCAATCAAATCGACTTCTTATTTATTTAGCACCTAGAATATAATAGATTGTATCTGATTGGTTACCCATAGCAACATCAACTGTGAAATAGAACTCCCATCTTCGTAAATTTCCCCCTAAGTTGTGGGTTGCGGATGACGCTTCCTAAGGCCGCACCCCTGTTTTCCACTGCTCTACATGTGCACAGCATCTATTCTCTTCAGGCTGGGGGGAGGGACACTCCCAACTGCTCCTCCCCCACGCGGGACAATGGTGGCCCTGGGCGGGATGCGGGAACGTCTCCAAAAACTGTGACATTGCCGCGGTTAGCTGGACAGTTGGGAGGTATGAGGTAAAGTTAAATTATAATCAATTACAATTTTGTAAAAGGGTTATTAAAGCAATGCGTGGCTATCTACAGATCTGAGAGAGGCGTAGGAATTTAAAAATGGCGCATTGTGAACATTGTGACGGATGCTAGGAAGATTTAAGAGGTGTTAAATGGAGAAATATAATTTAATTTGTCCTTAACTTTTACAGAGCCCATTTTCAAGATTAATATGGAGTTTGATAATCTATACATATACAATATACAGTACACTTATGCCAATGTAGTTAGTGACACTGTTCTCTCCACTGATAACCGAGAGTCTCAACACAAGACAATCGCTTTTATTTGAGGTAGGTGTCACTAACTTGTTAAACCTTGGAAGAATTGGGGGTTTTGGTTTACAGATACATAATGAGTGTTAAACATTCAAATATAACATTTTTACAATCAGCGTATGGGGAGGCAATGTTCAGTGTATGGCTGACGATGGCTTAAGCCAATCAGAGCACTTTGTTTCAGCAAATCCCACGAATGGGGCACCAAAAGAAACATCCCGATTGGACAGTTATGCTCCAGTGCAAGATCAGGAGTGCTTCCAATTTCAGGGACAGAGAATCCTGTGTAATGAGCAGATCTAACCACACGCATCAGCTCTCTCATTAACCGCACAGTGACCATGTCCACACGTGCACCGGACAAGCCAGATCTCCAGGGCCATAGTTATCCCCTAATGAAAACCCTACAAGGGTGGGCACTCGTTAGAAACACAAATCAAAAATCCCCTGCAGTAGACGAAAAATCAAAAATAAAACAAAAAAATATATATAACAAAAAAAATCAAAATAAAAACCACGTAAATAAATCTTTGCCAATGACGACCAGTGGAAGTTGCTTAGTCCGTTAAACCATGAAACTCAAGTTCTCTTTGTTTTGAGAATAGCAAGATGATTTTGGAGTCTTTCAGTTAAGTGTTTCTCTAGCCATTAAAGCAGATTGGCCCCAGCTCAAACCCAAACTTCTGGTTGCTGTCTCCAAAGTCGCTGACGGCAAGGTCCCTGAGGGGTAGATGTTCCACCTTGTAGGTGTTGATCTCAAGCACCGTTCGTTCTACACCCTTTCGAAGCTGTTGAAGTTGTATGGGAGAACAAATGATAAGTAACAATGACTTTTGGGACAATATAAGCTAAAACTACAGTATCTTCTTTACATCCGTTATTGTCTTTATTATTGCTTAATGTTATGGAGAGTCTATAGCAGCGGTACTCAAACTGTGTTTCCTACTCTCAGCATGGGGTTGTGATTCCATATTGCTGACCTTTAATCTAATGATTTCTCTGATCTCTCAGTCAGTGTTTCAAGGAGTCTGAAAAATCATTTGAGTGGTCTGTACTACTTCAGACTCCTCAAATAGCTGGCTTAGTGTTCTGTGTTATCAAACAGCTCCGCCCACAACACCAGTGCTTTGCCTGTCCTGTCCCACCCAGCAGCCACTGCTTTCACTGGCAGGGTGTGCTCCTGGCTCCCACATCTACAAGCAGATATCCATATGGGTAACATGGCTGGAAGCAAGGGTGCGCCTGTTATCTGGGGCTTCTGAGGTGTAAGAAACTTGCAGATAAAACAGGCAGCCACCAGCGGACTGCGGTCAGACTGATAGGAGCTAGCTCTCAGCGAGCTGGACTCTTAAGGTGCGCATGCACAGATCTTACTTGTCTGAGGCACAAGATAGACCTGTTTTCCCTTGAACTCCCCCAGAAGCTCCCTGGGAGGGCTCCATCTGACTTGGCACTTGACTCCAGGGGAGCTGTCGGGGAAGTTTAAGGGAAATCCAATGCTAAAAAGCACCCTCAATGTGCTGCTGATGGTCCGATTCCGATTTATCTTACGTGCTGCACATAAATTCTCCAAGATCCAATCTAATACCCACTGGAATGTACATTTGATCCAATCTGATGCCAAACACCTCCGATTTGGCCAGTTTTCATTCGATACATCTGCCTGATCCATCGGAATTGGATGAAAACAGGCCAAATTGTAGAGGTGCTCTCCCTGCTCTGCATCCACTGCTGTAGCGGCGGGCAGGAGATTTTAAAAGGACGCCCATTCATTTGTAAGTTTTTTTTTTTAATTCTCCTGCCCCTACCACTCCAGCAGCCTGTTCCCCACCTACAGCTCCCTGGGAGTACATGTGATAAATCGCATGCAATTTATTACATGTAAAAAATGGCACATCAAGACCCAAATCGTATGCAATCACCAAACTCTCCTGGTTACATAGGAAGACTAAAGAAACCATGCTTATAGACATCAGTCCTACTAAATCCTACTATATAAGCTGTGTACTTACTTCACACCCATCGTATAATGCCTTTAGTTCGGGTGTGCGGCTGTAGGAAAGGACTTCCTCATTGTCTGCCCGGAACTTTATCGACTGGTCGTGGTTTCCTTTGGACGAATCGTACCAAGCCACTGACTGTTGGCAATTATAGGTGAAGTTTTGCCGGCCTACAGCACTTAGCAGTTTCAGAAATGTCAGCTGCACCACATGGACGGGATTACCATCGGCATCAATGTACTGGAACTGTAAGGACCACAGAAGAAGACAAGAGTTTCGATTTATTCTCCAAGAGAAATATTAATGCAAAGCTCCCAGGGATAGGGCTACAGGAGATGTGTGTCCTGTGCTCTGTCTGGTATACATTTTTTAAATAAAGATTTAAAAAAAATACCTAAAGGTGCCAGAAAGTAGGAGAGACCTACAGGAAGTGGAAATTCCCAGCGACAGGTAATGAAGAGTCAAAGTAGTGATTGAGACACACAATCTCAGCAATGGATTGGACATGTGTTGGGAGGTGAGCATTCAGACGCGGGAATATGAGCGGTCCTGTGGCTGTTAGGATTCTCATCATGCACATGCCCATAACTTGTTGCCAATTCTCAGCCCTGATGATTATCGATAGACCGTGCATGCACAATGAGTGCTGAGCACATGCGCAAGGTCTCCCTGTGAATAAAGCCAGCGATGGGTAGCCACCGCTGGCCATTTGCAAGATGATTAACAGCTGGCTGGAGCTTATAGGTGTCACCCCGGCGTTTTCTAGGATTGCCGCCAAAAACCGCAGACGGCATCCGGCCATTGGGAGGAAGGGGCATTGACATCAGTAACGGCCTCCATTTCCCCCATGCCCTCGCAGCGCTGAGTAAGTCTAGACATATTTGGTGGCTGCACACCGGGGGGGATCCAGTCGATGGTAATTGTGCTTGAGATCGACCCTGTGCTTGAGATGAACCCTAGCAATGAGCATATAACACCTGACAACAAACATGAAACCCCCACAAGCATGAAACCACTGGCTCTGACTAGAGGTCTTAGGAGGTCCCTCCCCACAAAGGCCTTTATTCAGATCTGATCACAGTATAAAATTGTTTGGTAAATGGGCAAAACCATGTGCACTGCAGAGATTTCAGTTTCAACACACCCCACCCAAATTTAACTATCTCTGCACATGTTACATCTGCCCCACCTGCAGTGCACATGGTTTTGCCCAATTTCCAAACAAATTTGTACTGCAATCACATCTAAGTAAGGGCCAAAGTGTGAACAAGAGGTAAGGAATTTCTTTGTAATAGCCCAAATCCACAGGTGGTCATACTGTAGTCCCTGATTATGGTTGACTCGGTAAGCTGCGAAGCTTGCAGTTTACCGAGTCCCAGAGGGCCTGCCCCGCTGAATCGCCTCCCCCCACCATATCCCCTCGCAACCATGTGAGGGGATGGTATCATGTAGACACATTCCCTCACATGGGCCCTCACCGGCCATCGAATGATTTCTCTAGGGCATGCACATATAAGTCAGTGGAGACTGACTGATATTTGCAGGCTTCCGGCTGAAGAAATGGCAGGTGGCACCAGCTCCCACCCGCAATACCATGAGAACACCCAGCATTTTCATGGAGACGTCCTTGAAAAGCTAGGCGTTCCCATGGTCGATACCCGACTCCACCTCCCCCAGCCCGCACCGGTCCGTGCGAATGGATCGGTGACTATGCAAGTCACCTAGTCCATTCTCCCAGGGACCCTGCACATGTGCATAAATCGTTATGCGCATGCGCAGAATAAAAAACATCGCTGCCCCATACGAACGTGCGGGGGAGCGAATTAACCAGAATGTCCCCCATAATGTGGATGTAGCATTAATGAGAAACTATTCTAACATCAATTGCTTGTATACTGTCTGTGTATCTGGTAAAACATTTCCTTTTATATTTAACTTGACCATATTGGTAAGACAGCTCCACCACAAGGCATAAGTGAGAACTGTAGAGTACTATAATCTGCAAACATACAAATACTGAGAAATACATTTTGTGAGTAATTATTTATAGACCTGGTTAGTGTAGGGACATGTTTCATTTACCTTCTTTCCTCTTTTAAAAGAGCTGTACCAATCTCCTGGGGTCTCTTTGTTCCATGCTGCAACTTTAACCTAGTGATATAAGCAAAGATTAGTAAGATCACTTAACACTGAGAACTGCATTCCTTATTATCACACCTATGGTAAATATTGTATGCATGAAGATGGGGGGGGGGGGGGGGGGGGATCTGGCCCATAGCATTCACTAAGCTCCCACCATGAACAAAGGAACATACCACAACCGAATTCTAGTACTGGGCCTAATCAGTCTCTTGGTGGCACTCATAACCATAAGCTAGATTTCAGGACAAGAATGCATCCTCCAGAGCTGTAACTAGACTTTTTGCCTCAGAAAGAGAATTGAGCCCCACCATGCTCAAAATAGGGACAGGGCATACAGCAAATATATATATGAATACATATGAGTGTGGCTTCATGGGGAAGGGTCATGGCTACCAATTCACATTACACCACAAAATAGTACCCTCTTATACACATTACACCACAGTAAAACCCTTACACCCTAACACATATTATACCATGGTCGAGTCCTTTACACAGATTACACCAGGTAGAACCACTTACACACATTCCACTATGGTAGAGTCCATTATATTATGCCACGTAAAGACCATCACACACATTAAGCCAGGTAGCGCTCCTCACACACAATATGCCAAGTAGAGCCCCACACACACTATGCCAGGGAGAGCGCCTTATACACATTACACCAGGTAGATCCTCTTATACACATTATGCCTGGGAGAGCCCCTAATACACATTATGTCAGGTAGAGCCCCATATACATATTAGGACAGGTAGAACCCCTTATACACATTATGCCTGGTAGAGCCCATTATACATATTATGCAGATAGAAGCCCTTATAAACAGTTATGCAGGTACACGGGTAGAGTACACACATTAAGCAGGTAGATTCCCTTATACACATTACCTGCTTGGTGTGTGTACGCTACCCTTGTACCTGCATAATCGTGTATAAGGGGTTCTCTCTGCATAATGTGTATAAGTGCTTTATCTGCATAATGTGTATAAGGGTTTCTACCTGTCCTAATGTGTATAAGGGACTATACCTGCATAGTGTCCCTTATACACATTATGACAGGTAGAACCCCTTATACACATTGTGCTTGGTAGACCCCATTAGACATATTATGCAGATAAAGCACTTATACACATTATGCAGATAGAATTCCTTATAAACAATTATGCAGGTACACGGTAGAGTCCCTTATACACACTACGCAGGTAGAATCCATTACACTCATTAAGGAGGTAGAGGCCCTTATACACATTATGCATGTACAGTCCCTTATACATATTACACAGGTAGAGGCCCTTATACACATTATGCATGTACAGTCCCTTATACATATTACACAGGTAGATGTAATCATCATGAGTATGTAACTAAAACATAACAAAATACACAAAAGAAACAAGACTCAGGAAGAAGAGTCACTCCAGGCAGATATTAATTAAACACAAAGTGGGTAATGCAATTCCCCAAATTTATGTGTGTTCTGCCGGCATCACAAGTTCTCGCTCGCACCACACAGAGGTACTGTAAGTGTGTAGTATGTGCGCTGTGCTGCGCTGCGCATCATGTCAATCTGAGGTGAGCAGTGATCTTATAACCAAACACAGAGCCCACAGCTGGGGAACATCTGGCAGCTGCTTCAGGAGATATATGGCCAGATTATGTTGGATTATGTATGATATGTATAGTGTATGATATGTATGATGTATAATATGTATGATATGTATGAACTGTATAATGTATGAGATGTATGATATGTATGATGTATGATATGTATGATGTATAAGTATGGTATGTATGATGTATGATATGTATGATTTGTATGATATGTATGATTTGTATAATGTATGAGATGTATGATACCTCCTCAAACTCAATATTTCCAAAACGGAATTAATTATATTCCCACCAGCCAAGAAAGCTGCCCATACATCGACATCTCGCAGCAGTGTACGGACACCCGACAGAGTGCGAGCCGCCGGGACCTTCCAGGCGGCAGGGACATATGCGATCCGTTGTGATGGAACGCATGCGTCCCTGCTTCCCGCCCGCCTCGCCGCCTGGAGGAACGGGTGGTCAGACGGCCTGCCGGTCCGACCACATGGTCGGGTCCGATGCACACGGGACCGCGCATCGGACCCGACTGCATGTCAGGAAGAGGCGATTTGGTCCGATTTAATGGGCCGATTGGTCGCAATTGGCCGAAATCGGACCAAATCGCCTCGATGTATGGGGGGCCTGAAGAGTTACCATCCTGATATCTCCATAACTGTGGTCAACTTGACAATCTACCCCACAAGCTCGTTGCCTAGGGGTCATTCTCGACTCTGAACTGTCCTTTGTTGCACACATTCATTCTGTCTCCAAATCATGTTACATGCATCTAAAAAAATATATCCAAAATACGACCCTATCTCACACAAGACACTACTAAATCTCTTATCCATGCACTCATTATATCCCGCATTGGTTATTGCAATAGTCTCCTAACTGGTCTTCCCAAGAACAGACTCTCACCACTACAATCCATTTTAAATGCTGCTGCTAGGCTGATCTTCCTTGCAAGACGCTCATTGTCAGCTGATCTGCTCTGCCAGTCTCTCCATTGGTTGCCTGTATTTTACCGTATTCTATATAAAACACTTCTACTCGCAAATAAAGCTATTAACCATACTGCACCAGCTTATATATCTTTACTTATCTCAAAATATCTCCCATGTCGACCACTTCGCTCTGCACAAGATCTGCATCTTTCTTCTGTACAGATCACCAGCTCCCATTCACTATTACAGAACTTTCATCGGGCTGCTCCCATCCTATGGAATGCCCTTCCACGCACAATAAGACTCTCCACCAGCCTCCAAACTTTCAAGCGTTCCCTGAAAACTCACCTCTTCAGGCAAGCCTATCATGTTTAAGTTCCACACGCATAACCCTCTGAGGCACTTATGTATTATATAGCTTCCCTTCTGGACCTGTAACTTGGTGGGACTGCTATGCTATTACTGGTGCCTTTCCTTGTGTTTCCCTCCTATGTCCCTATAGATTGTAAGCTTGCAGCGGGGCCCAGTGCCGTCTTTCCCATTGGGCACGATGGGCAGTTGCCCGGGGACCCTAGGACCTAGGGGCCCCCGGCCCAGCCCAATGGGAAAGATGGTGGCCGGGATCCGGGAATCCGCTCACCCTCGCTGGGGGATCCGGGCAGGGGGATCAGGGCGGTGGCGGTAGCTAGAAGCCTGATTCGGCGAAGCTCTATTTGCCGGCGGGGCGGGAAGCGCTGTTGCATTTGAATAGACTGGCCGGATGCTGATTGGCTGAATTCAGAAAATCAGCATCCGGCCAGTCTTTGAAAAGGCAACAGCGCTTCCCACCCCGCCGGCAAATAGCGCTTCACCTCCTAGCTAGCAGTGAATTTAATTTCGGGGGTCCGTGTGCCGGGGTTCTGATCACCCTCACTGGGTGATCCGGCAGGGGGATCAGGGCATCGGTGGCGGTAGCTAGGAGCCCGAAGCGGCGAATCGCTATTTGCCGGCAGGGGGGGCGAGAAGCGCTGCTGCATTTAAAATGACTGGCTGAATGCTGATTGGCTGAATTCAGCCAATCAGCATCCGGCCAGTCTTTTCAAATTCAACAGCGCTTCCCGCCCCCGCCGACAAATAGTGCTTCGCCGCTTCGGGCTCCTACCTACCGCCACCGCCGCCCTGATCCCCTTCCCCAGCGAGGATGGTCGGATCCCCGCTACCCGGCCACCATCTTTCCCATTAGCGCTATTTGCCGGTGGGGCGGGAAGCGCTGCTGCATTTGAAAAGACTGGCCGAACGCTGATTGGCTGAATTCAGCCAATCAGCGTCTGGCCAGTCTTTTCAAATGCAACAGCGCTTCCCGCCCCGCCAGTTAATAGCGCTTTGCCACTTCAGGGCAGGCTCCTAGCTACCGCCGCTGCCCTGATCCCGCTGCCCGGATCCCCCAGCGAAGATGATCGGATCCCCGGCCGCCGGAAGTTGACTGGCTGCCGCACGGAGCCAGAGAGGTGAGGGTTGGGGAGGTGACTGTGGGCTCCTGGGCAAACTAATTTGGGGGGGGGGGGGGGTCCAGTGAACTAGGTTGCCCAGGGGCCCTTCCTAATGTTAAGACGGCCCTGGCAGGGCCCTCCTACCTCCAAGTCTGTCTGTTGTTACCCAGTTTGTTTTATCGCTGTCTACCATTGTAAAGCGCAATGGAATCTACTGCGCTATATAAGAAATTGTAAATAAATGAATAATGATAAATGTATGATATATGGTATGTATGATGTATACTATATATATGATATGCTTGATGCAAGGTATGTATGATAAGTATAATGTATGATATGTATGATGTATGTATGTATGTATGATGCCCCAAGGTAGATTGAATGGATTTAGATAAAGACATACTGTAGGAAAATTAGCACCTCTTTTTTTGTTATACTGACCGACTCAAACTTTTTGTCTGGGAACAGACAGGTTTCCCCACCAGCTGTGAAATTGCAGAATACTTTGAAGGCATCTCTGTTACAGCCCTGGTTAGGATCAATCCAGTAGTCTCCTATAATGTAAACATAGAATATACAATAACACTCATTTATCCTATTAACTCATATATCTCCGTATATCTCCTGCTGTTCCTTTATATATCCTGTCCCTATATATACTCCTATTACTCCATATACCCTCTCCCTATATCTATTATTACCCCATATACCCTCTCCCTATATCTCCTCCTATTACCCTATATACCCCCTCCCTATATCTCCTCCTATTACCCCATATACCCTCTCCCTATATCTCCTCCTATTACCCCATATACCCTCTTCCTATATCTCCTCCTATTACTACATATACCCTCTCCCTATATCTACTATTACCCCATATACCCTCTCCCTATATCTCCTCCTATTACCCCATATACCCTCTCCCTATATCTACTATTACCCCATATACCCTCTCCCTATATCTCCTCCTATTACTCCATATACCCTCTCCCTATATCTCCTCCTATTACCCCATATACCCTCTCCCTATATCTCCTCCTATTACTCCATATACCCTCTTCCTATATCTCCTCCTATTACCCCATGTACCCTCTCCCTATATCTCCTCCTATTACCCCATATACCCTCTCCCTATATCTCCTCCTATTACCCCATATACCCTCTCCCTATATCTTCTCCTATTACTACATATACCCTCTCCCTATATCTACTATTACCCCATATACCCTCTCCCTATATCTCCTCCTATTACCCCATATACCCTCTCCCTATATCTACTATTACCCCATATACCCTCTCCCTATATCTCCTCCTATTACCCCATGTACCCTCTCCCTATATCTCCTCCTATTACCCCATATACCCTCTCCCTATATCTCCTATTACCCCATATACCCTCTCCCTATATCTCCTCCTATTACCCCATATACCCTCTCCCTATATCTCCTCCTATTACTCCATATACCCTCTCCCTATATCTCCTCCTATTACCCCATGTACCCTCTCCCTATATCTCCTCCTATTACCCCATTTACCCTCTCCCTATATCTCCTCCTATTACCCCATATACCCTCTCCCTATATCTCCTCCTATTACCCCATATACCCTCTCCTTCTATTACCCCATATACCCTCTCCCTATATCTCCTCCTATTACCCCATATACCCTCTCCCTATATCTCCTCCTATTACCCCATGTACCCTCTCCCTATATATCCTCCTATTACCCCATGTACCCTCTCCCTATATCTCCTCCTATTACCCCATATACCCTCTCCCTATATCTCCTCCTATTACCCCATATACCCTCTCCCTATATATCCTCCTATTACCCCATGTACCCTCTCCCTATATCTCCTCCTATTACCCCATATACCCTCTCCCTATATCTCCTCCTATTACCCCATATACCCTCTCCCTATATCTCCTCCTATTACCCCATACACCCTCTCCCTAGATCTCTTCCTATTACCCCATATACCCTCTCCCTATATCTCATCCTATTACCCCATATACCCTCTCCCTATATCTCCTCCTATTACCCCATATACCCTCTCCCTATATCTCCTCCTATTACCCCATATACCCTCTCCCTATATATCCTCCTATTACCCCATGTACCCTCTCCCTATATCTCCTCCTATTACCCCATATACCCTCTCCCTATATCTCCTCCTATTACCCCATATACCCTCTCCCTATATCTCCTCCTATTACCCCATATACCCTCTCCTCCTATTACCCCATATACCCTCTCCCTATATCTCCTCCTATTACCCCATATACCCTCTCCCTATATCTCCTCCTATTACCCCATATACCCTCTCCCTATATATCCTCCTATTACCCCATGTACCCTCTCCCTATATCTCCTCCTATTACCCCATATACCCTCTCCCTATATCTCCTCCTATTACCCCATATACCCTCTCCCTATATATCCTCCTATTACCCCATGTACCCTCTCCCTATATCTCCTCCTATTACCCCATATACCCTCTCACTATATCTCCTCCTATTACCCCATATACCTTCTCCCTATATCTCCTCCTATTACCCCATACACCCTCTCCCTAGATCTCTTCCTATTACCCCATATACCCTCTCCCTATATCTCATCCTATTACCCCATATACCCTCTCCCTATATCTCCCCCTATTACCCCATATACCCTCTCCCTATATCTCCTCCTATTACCCCATATACCCTCTCCCTATATCTCCTCCTATTACCCCATAGACCCTCTCCCTATATCTCCTCCTATTACCCCATATACCCTCTCCCTATATCTCCTCCTATTACCCCATATACCCTCTCCCTATATCTCCTCCTATTACCCCATATACCCTCTCCCTATATCTCCTCCTATTACCCCATATACCCTCTCCCTATATCTCCTCCTATTACCCCATATACCCTCTCCCTATATCTCCTCCTATTACCCCATATACCCTCTCCCTATATCTCCTCCTATTACCCCATATACCCTCTCCCTATATATCCTCCTATTACCCCATGTACCCTCTCCCTATATCTCCTCCTATTACCCCATATACCCTCTCCCTATATCTCCTCCTATTACCCCATATACCCTCTCCCTATATATCCTCCTATTACCCCATGTACCCTCTCCCTATATCTCCTCCTATTACCCCATATACCCTCTCCCTATATCTCCTCCTATTACCCCGTATACCTTCTCCCTATATCTCCTCCTATTACCCCATACACCCTCTCCCTAGATCTCTTCCTATTGCCCCATATACCCTCTCCCTATATCTCATCCTATTACCCCATATACCCTCTCCCTATATCTCCCCCTATTACCCCATACACCCTCTCCCTATATCTCCTCCTATTACCCCATATACCCTCTCCCTATATCTCCTCCTATTACCCCATATACCCTCTCCCTATATCTCCTCCTATTACCCCATAGACCCTCTCCCTATATCTCTTCCTATTACCCCATATACCCTCTCCCTATATCTCCTCCTATTACCCCATATACCCTCTCCCTATATCTCCTCCTATTACCCCATATACCCTCTCCCTATATCTCCTCCTATTACCCCATATACCCTCTCCCTATATCTCCTCCTATTACCCCATATGCCCTATATCTCATCCTGTGATATTACTTACCATCTGTGATATTACTTACCATCTTTATAAGTAGGATGACACAGTTGAAGTTCTTTACATGATCTTCCTGGGCTGTCTTTGGACCCCACAGGCCACCTCATCTGTTCCACCTCCACCTTAAGAGACCCTAATGTGGCATAAACTTCTTCCATTCCATCAGCCATATAATCGGGTGATGCTTCATCGGCCTGTTGACCATCAGAGTATCGCCGCCTCTTCCTGGTTGGTTCATATGTGTCGTATGGAAGAGGCTCTATGATTTGAGCTGGGCGACCCTGTCATGAGATATACAGGCTAACAGTTAAAAAGATGATTAATTACAAGCCAACAATAGCTTTAGCCATGTAGAATATCCGATACCATGAGACAGAACTTCAACACTTGTAAAAATGGAGTTATTACACTATGGGATTCCATGTAATAAATACTAAACATGATGGATTTTGCACTTCTGGACACCCTCCATGATATAATCTACTCCACAAAAATAAAGAGGCATTCCCTAGAAGATACAGCCACTGGTGACTTTCCATCAGCTGGTCTGATGGCCATAAGATACCGGGCAAAAAGCAGGAAAGCCAAAAGTCGGTATTTGAGGTTGGTGGGTTTCTTTAGAACAACCGATTCGAAATGACAGGTCACACTGGACTGATCTACGAGATAGGATGAGCATCGGGGACACCTGAGCTACTGTCGCTGCTGATACCAACCCCATATGTCCAGGACGGTAGCAACTGGTAATGTCTATGCCCCATGTGCAGGTTTGGCCAACACTTTGTACCCATGGTCCCTGCTAACCTAGTTCAATATAAGTTCCAGCTTGGTGGAGTAGCTCTCTGGCCTCATACTACTTTACAAAAAGTATTAGCTATATGACTTACCGGTGGCCCAGGAGGTCCTGGTGGTCCTGTATCTCCTCTGATGCCGATTCCACCCTGGAGAAAGAACACTGATTAGACTCCTAATCTAATATAATTGCTTGGGGGTTCTTTTTGATATGAATGAAATTATAAATGTACACCTTATTCCCATGCAGAAGCTTAATTCTGCATCTGACCGCCTGGTGACCAGGCGGTTAGTGATAGAATTAAACAAAGAGAAACAGTGGTCCATAGGTAGTGGGCCACCGTTCAAAAGAAGAATTCCTTTTTGGAAGCACACTTTTGAAAGAGTAAGGATAATGTTAAATGAGTGAGATAATACTTAACTTTTATTTCCAATTATTTTAAAATATTGATAACTCTATAATTTCATGTGTTGCACAATTTGCCATGAAGAGTTAAATAAGTAAAAGTGAAAAAAACAGACAAAATGGCCACTCAAATTTACTATATATTTCTGTCGACACAATGGCAAATTTTAGCATGTAGTATTGTCGACACAGTGGCAGTTAGTGGTGTTATTAAATGATCATATACGGTAAGTATATGATTAATTAGGGTCCTTAATAGGCCCGGCTGATGACAAGTCCAGAATCTGTGAGAGGTTTATACTGCTAGCACATCTTATATACCAGAGAGAAATTTTTGGTTAAGCTAGGTAAAAACACTTAATCACAGACATACCCGTTGATAGTACATATAATATTAGTACATAAACAAAAAATGAAACCATTAATGGCATATCAGGTATCATTAAGGGTTGGGAAAGCGAAAGTACAGTGAGATAGATTCAATTCTTTCTGCTGCCCAATGTCTTCACAAGTAGGAGCGGACAGAGGGTGAGAGAAGAAATTGATGCACTGATAGAAAAACAGCAAATGAAAAGAGGACACTTCTGTAAGTGGTGTTAGGTCCACCCTGGTACTATAGCATTGCGGGGCGGAAATGCGCCACCAGAAAGTCTCTCTTCCACGGAAAAAGAAAAAAGAAGAAAGGACAATAATACTGAAGACAATAATATTTTGTTCTTCAATTGGGTGAATTCAGTATGTGTGGATGTTTTAAATCTGATTACGACAACAAAAAAATGATGGATTAAATCTCTTGCTGCAGCATTTATTAATAGAATGTATAAAAGTCGAAGTGCTGACGATTGTCAAAAAGCAGGGTATAGTTGTTCTGTCTACATCAATGTGTGTAGTCGACTTGGCAATTAATGTACCAATAATTTGAGACAATGAATCAGGCTGTTATAGCAAACCATTAAGACATATATATTGCTGCTTTGATTTATTAATTAAAGTGTGTCAATGTCAAAGTACTGATGACTGCCAAATAACAGGATATGTCGACACCAATGTGTGTAATTGGCTTGGCAATCACTGTATCTATAAAGCAAGATTAAATCCTGACCTACTATCTAGCAGTGTAGGTTGTTTAATTATAGCACGATGCTAAAACATTATTAGCAACTAGGTGGCAGGGTATAATCAAGCAATAAACCTGTGTGTTGGGTTGACAGAGAGTCACACAAGTTAATGGGAAGGGTAAATCTAACCCAGTATCCTAAGGTGTAGGCTTCTTAATCAGATTAAACAGCAATTATTGTCAGATAGTGAATATGTATAAATACCGCATAAATGAAATAAGGATGTGGCCCAAATCAATAAACAATATCAGAAAATTTGCAGGTATAAAGATAAATCGGTAATGGGCTGTACAAGAAGGAAGGGGGAGAACAGTGTTTGATTGCAGGGATCAATTACCGCCGACCCGTCATCTATGAGCGGACGGGAGGTGATAGAAATGAAGCCGGCACACTGTGAGAAAAGATAAGGAGCGGTGTGCGGGGACGAACGCTGTATGCGGCGTTAGGTCTGCCCTGTTACCAAAGTAGAGCAGGACCGAGATGCGCCGCCAGCGTGTCCATCGCACCCTATGAAAGAAGCAGTGAGAGGGAGGATACCTGAGATACCAGCGGGTAACTGGAGCAATGTCAGGGCTGTCAGTGTCCCGATGCTCGGGGAGCTACTGCAGCCTGGTCAGCACTGTCAGAACGCGTTTCACCACGTGGGCTTGATCACCTGAAAGGTGACATCGGGACACTGACAGCCCTGACATTGCTCCAGTTACCCGCTGGTATCTCAGGTATCCTCCCTCTCACTGCTTCTTTCATAGGGTGCGATGGACACGCTGGCGGCGCATCTCGGTCCTGCTCTACTTTGGTAACAGGGCAGACCTAACGCCGCATACAGCGTTCGTCCCCGCACACCGCTCCTTATCTTTTCTCACAGTGTGCCGGCTTCATTTCTATCACCTCCCGTCCGCTCATAGATGACGGGTCGGCGGTAATTGATCCCTGCAATCAAACACTGTTCTCCCCCTTCCTTCTTGTACAGCCCATTACCGATTTATCTTTATACCTGCAAATTTTCTGATATTGTTTATTGATTTGGGCCACATCCTTATTTCATTTATGCGGTATTTATACATATTCACTATCTGACAATAATTGCTGTTTAATCTGATTAAGAAGCCTACACCTTAGGATACTGGGTTAGATTTACCCTTCCCATTAACTTGTGTGACTCTCTGTCAACCCAACACACAGGTTTATTGCTTGATTATACCCTGCCACCTAGTTGCTAATAATGTTTTAGCATCGTGCTATAATTAAACAACCTACACTGCTAGATAGTAGGTCAGGATTTAATCTTGCTTTATAGATACAGTGATTGCCAAGCCAATTACACACATTGGTGTCGACATATCCTGTTATTTGGCAGTCATCAGTACTTTGACATTGACACACTTTAATTAATAAATCAAAGCAGCAATATATATGTCTTAATGGTTTGCTATAACAGCCTGATTCATTGTCTCAAATTATTGGTACATTAATTGCCAAGTCGACTACACACATTGATGTAGACAGAACAACTATACCCTGCTTTTTGACAATCGTCAGCACTTCGACTTTGATGCATTCCATTAATAAATGCTGCAGCAAGAGATTTAATCCATCATTTTTTTGTTGTCGTAATCAGATTTAAAACATCCACACATACTGAATTCACCCAATTGAAGAACAAAATATTATTGTCTTCAGTATTATTGTCCTTTCTTCTTTTTTCTTTTTCCGTGGAAGAGAGACTTTCTGGTGGCGCATTTCCGCCCCGCAATGCTATAGTACCAGGGTGGACCTAACACCACTTACAGAAGTGTCCTCTTTTCATTTGCTGTTTTTCTATCAGTGCATCAATTTCTTCTCTCACCCTCTGTCCGCTCCTACTTGTGAAGACATTGGGCAGCAGAAAGAATTGAATCTATCTCACTGTACTTTCGCTTTCCCAACCCTTAATGATACCTGATATGCCATTAATGGTTTCATTTTTTGTTTATGTACTAATATTATATGTACTATCAACGGGTATGTCTGTGATTAAGTGTTTTTACCTAGCTTAACCAAAAATTTCTCTCTGGTATATAAGATGTGCTAGCAGTATAAACCTCTCACAGATTCTGGACTTGTCATCAGCCGGGCCTATTAAGGACCCTAATTAATCATATACTTACCGTATATGATCATTTAATAACACCACTAACTGCCACTGTGTCGACAATACTACATGCTAAAATTTGCCATTGTTTCGACAGAAATATATAGTAAATTTGAGTGGCCATTTTGTCTGTTTTTTTCACTTTTACTTATTTAACTCTTCATGGCAAATTGTGCAACACATGAAATTATAGAGTTATCAATATTTTAAAATAATTGGAAATAAAAGTTAAGTATTATCTCACTCATTTAACATTATCCTTACTCTTTCAAAAGTGTGCTTCCAAAAAGGAATTCTTCTTTTGAACGGTGGCCCACTACCTATGGACCACTGTTTCTCTTTGTTTAAGTATATTAGTACTTAATTCCTGGGAGCACCTCCAACACTAAATCTGTTGTATATATACAAGCATATTATTTGTTTAGTTGGTTCTATAATTCACATGTAACTACTTGTGTCCTGTGCAGGATACTATTCCTATTTGCTACCGGTTAGTGATAGAATATGGGTTTTGTATTTCTAGCCCAGTAAAATTCCTTGGTGAGACCAATCATGCACATTTCTATTTCCAAGGCTTTGAGGATTTTACTTGGATATCTATGTTCCAGACAATGATATTACAAGAGTACTCACATACATAGTACCAACTTCTCATGTTTTCTGACCAATATATACTGGGGATATAAGTCTCATGAATGTGGACAAGGTAGACTGCCTGAATCCACCTTCCCAACAGCAGTGGTTTGGGGGGAACTTCAATTATAATATTGGTTATTACAGCACATGGGCCTGATTCTGATTCCAAAGTAAAGCATTAAAAGAAAGAATCTTTGGGACTGATTCAGACCCGTTTGCTAAGCTGCGTACACTCGCAGGCTAGAGAACAGTTCAGCACTGCCAACCGCCCCCTAGCTATCATGCAAGGGGATGTGCACGAGAACACATCCCCACGCATGTGGCCAAATAAAAGTCAGAACTGACTTGCATTACATTCGGAGATTGGCAAAAAGGGGGCGGGTGCGGTTGTCAGCCGCCTGCCTGTGTTCCCAGGTGAATGCCCAGCATTTTCATGGTGGACACCTAAAAAACCCTGGGTGTTCCCCTGCAGCCATCCTCTGCCCGCCTCCGGCCCTTCCCTTAGTGTGTAAACACCTTTATTAGTATGATACTTGCCGAAAGCGTTCGCACAGGGGGTCTGCACATGCGCATAGACGCACATGCGCAGACCCCCACCATCGGACACTTGGCCAATTTTGGACCCAGCCGAATGGGTCTGAATCGGCTCCTTCATGTCTGGCACAAACCATGTTGCCACGCAAAGGGAGGGATTCAGTACAGAATCCCGATGCCGGAATCCCGACTGCCGAAATGCCGACAAGGGGGGGACGTGGATCGCCCCCCCTTGAGGGCTCGCTTCGCTTGCCACGCAGCGGGCCCGGTGCCTCGCTGTGCTCGGCACACTAATTTATTCTCCCTCCAGGGGTGTCGTGGACACCCACGGAGGGAGAATTTGTCGGGATTTCGGCAGTCGGGATTTTAACTGCATCCCAAAGGGAGATATACATTTATATTATTTGTGTGCAGGGTAAATACTCACTGCTTTTGCATGTAGCCCACACATGTTAGACAGCTTTACGTTTACACTGCACATTAGATTTTAGTTTGAACACACCCCACCCAAATCTAACTCTCCACCTGCAGTGCGACATGGTTTTGCCTAAGTATTTGCTTTTTTGCTTTACTTATAAACATGAATCAGGCCCCTGGTGCTAAATACAAGAATTCTAAAGACTTGATGGACAGCCCAAGCATTACTATATGTAAAAATAACTTCATATTAGTTAAGTAGGTGTGAATAATTGTAATTAGATATTAGCACACACTGTATATGAGATACTATTAAAAGATACAACTTACCGTGTTACCTTTTGATCCTTTCTGCCCTGCAGGACCCTGGAAAATGATTTAAGATTTATTAATATTTCCTACAAAGTCGGGTTCCCTGGCACATCTACAACTGATACTAATGCAGGCCTCTGAGGTCACTTCCTGCACTGTGATTCTTAGTTACCCATCCACCATCGTGGTTACCCATACAGTATATCCCAACAGATCTAAAGCGGATGAACATTCATACCGGTCTTACTAATGAAACGTCAGCACCACACTCTAACATTCGTTCACCAAAGCCACACCCCCCACAATTCCCTAAACCGCCCACATCTGTCCCAGATGGAATGAGTTGTTATACAATAAACCAAATGCCCCTCTGTGTGTTCCACCAATAACTGGAAAATACATTACCGATAGGCCGCTGGGTCCGGGTGGTCCATTTGTTCCTAGTGGTCCGCCCATGCCCTTGAGGAGGCAAAAGGAACAAATTATTGGTGTTTGTAATAAGTCAGGTTTTAGCAATAGATGGGTTTATGCTATCATCATAATCAATTGGTACGTACAGGGTCACCCTTAGGTCCTGGTACACCTTGGATTCCAGCTGGTCCTCTATCTCCTTTCTCTCCCATCTCTCCTGGAGGTCCAATTAAACCAATAAGTCCAGCATGGCCCTGGAGTGAAGGAACATATTAATAAGTGTATGGAAATGTGGCAACAAAGAGTTGCCCAACCTGGATACAAAACTTGTGGAGAACACCAGTGATACTATATCTACTGAGACACAAGTAAAACCTATAGATGCATTTTGTGCCATCTTCCAGGATAAATTGCATAATGTTCCAATGGATTTATTGACAACAAATTTCTAAATAGAGGATATTCGGGAGAGTGTAGAAAAAATCAGGTGTTTATTGAGTTGGGGGAGTGCTGTGAGTGGTAGACATGTGGACCTAGTTAGGTATGCAGATCAGGCTTTATGGTCCCAAAATGTAGGTGAGAGCCACTGTGTGTATGGAAATATCTGCGTATGTTTGGCTGTAAGCAGAGTTTTTCACTACTTAGCGGCCTGCCCTGTACCAGAAACATATTCACTCAGATCCTGCTTAGCGCACCTAGGGCTCCCACAGCATACATGTGACCTAGGGCTCCCACAGCATACATGTGACCGAGGGCTCCCACAGCATACATGTGACCTAGGGCTCTCACAGCATACATGTGACCTAGGGCTCCCACAGCATACATGTGACCGAGGGCTCCCACAGCATACATGTGACCTAGGGCTCTCACAGCATACATGTGACCTAGGGCTCCCACAGCATACATGTGACCGAGGGCTCCCACAGCATACATGTGACCTAGGGCTCTCACAGCATACATGTGACCTAGGGCTCCCACAGCATACATGTGACCGAGGGCTCCTGCAGCATACATGTGACCTAGGTCTCCAGCAGCATACATGTGACCTAGGGCTCTCACAGCATACATGTGACCTAGGGCTCCCACAGCATACATGTGACCTAGGGCTCTCACAGCATACATGTGACCTAGGGCTCCCACAGCATACATGTGACCGAGGGCTCCAGCAGCATACATGTGACCTAGGGCTCCCACAGCATACATGTGACCTAGGGCTCCCACAGCATACATGTGACCTAGGGCTCCCACAGCATACATGTGACCGAGGGCTCCTGCAGCATACATGTGACCTAGGGCTCCAGCAGCATACATGTGACCTAGGGCTCCAGCAGCATACATGTGACCTAGGGCTCCAGCAGCATACATGTGACCTAGGGCTCCAGCAGCATACATGTGACCTAGGGCTCCTGCAGCATACATGTGATCTAGGGCTCCCACAGCATACATGTGACCTAGGGCTCCCACAGCATACATGTGACCTAGGGCTCCCACAGCATACATGTGACCTAGGGCTCCCGCAGCATACATGTGACCTAGCGCTCCCTCAGAATACATGTGACCGAGGGCTCCTGCAGCATACATGTGACCTAGGGCTCCAGCAGCATACATGTGACCTAGGGCTCCAGCAGCATACATGTGACCTAGGGCTCCAGCAGCATACATGTGACCTAGGGCTCCAGCAGCATACATGTGACCTAGGGCTGCCATAGCATACATGTGACCAAGGGCTCCCGCAGAATACATGTGACCTAGGGCTCCCACATCATACATGTGACCTAGGGCTCCCGCAGAATACATGTGACCCAATCACTGACTGAATCAGCTGTCTAGACCCTGTAAACTCATTTTAAACATTGCCCTTATTTATTAGATAGCCTTAAACTCAGCGGAGGAAATTTGCTAAGATTGATAGGTAGGAATGCACCTATTCGTATCCATTCAATATTAATTATGGCCGGAAACCCCACATCGGCCAATTCGGGTGCACAAATTAGTAAACCATCGATAGAACTGGGCCGTATACGGATATGGATATATACTGTATATATATATATATATATATATATATATATATATATATATATATATATATATATATATAGAGTTATATCACTATATAATTTACAATCATTCGTACTGGTGAATTCATCTGTGAATTCAGCATAAAACACAAATCCGTATCCTGCTGAAGCCTGCATAGATCGGTCAGATCCGTGCAGGCTTCTGTGAATCAGGCCCACAGTCATATCACATAGGACTCAACCACCCTGAATGAATTGACACTTTCTCAGTACTGAGAGCAGACTGCCACTGAGAGAACCAATATCTGTAGCTCTGACAACAGAGGCATGGTAGCAGGAGAGCTGGGCCCTGGTCCAAATATCTTATTCTGCAATGATAGAACATGAGGATCTTACCTTATCCCCCTTAAATCCAGGATCACCTTTAAGGCCAGGTAGTCCGGCAGGGCCCTACGGAGACAAGAGAGTCAGTTCTGTCTGTATGAAGTCACAAAATAATACTAACAATGCAAAATATGTTTTATACCACCATCTGTGTGTACAATACAGTATTTGTGTGCATGTGTGTATAGTATGTGCACACTGTATGTGTGTACACAGTATGTGCGTATGTGTACAGTATATGCATATGTTTACATGTGTGTGTGTGTACAAAACGAGCATATGTGTATGTGTGTAGTATGTGTGTTTGTACAGTGTGTGCACGTGTAAATGTGTGTGTGTTTGTTTAGTATGTGTGCGCAGTATGTGTGTGTGCGCAGTATGTGTTGTGTGCGGTATAGCACAGATTACCTGTACCCCTGCTATATTTACTGATTGCTGATACTTACCATAGGCCCAGGAGGTCCTGTTTGACCAGGTGGCCCCAGGAGTCCTGGTTCCCCCTGTAATGATAGATATATGTTGGAATTAATACATTTGTACACATTAGGCTATGTACGGTATACAGATAAGGCTATGTACCATATACACATAAGGCTATGTAATGTATACACATAAGGCTATGTACGGTATACACATTAGGCTATGTACAGTTTACACATAAGGCTATGTACCGTATACACATAAGGCTATGTATAGAACCCAGGCAAAATACCAACATGGTTTATATTAGAGATGAGATCACCATTTGTAAATTGATTCCATTGGAAAAGTAATAGGCTACATTCTCATTGTAAGGGGCCATATGAGTGGAGATAGGGGTCGCCAAAAATTGCTGCACATGTACACATAAACTAACCATCTCCTGACCAACAATTCATGGGGATAGACCAGGTCGCTATTCGCTCCAGAGTGGTAACAGCTAAATGTGTCCAATTTGGGAACCCTCACATCTTGGGTCACTTGAGGCCAGAAGACATATCAGTGTATGGGCAGCATAACAGTATATTACAGGTAGTTCTGATAACATTAAAACTCTACTCTATGGTCACTTACAGCACGTCCTGGAATGCCCCTCAGACCCTGAGATCCAGGTTTCCCAGGTGATCCTTGTGGTCCCACTGGTCCTGTCTTTCCTATGAATCCTTCAGTCCCAGGCTCCCCCTGTTAAACATAAATATAATGAATATTCATTAATAATATCCTGTGTTATAAAATAATATGTTATAAAACGTCATTGAGGCTCTAGTCATACCTTTGCTCCTTTTTCACCTTGCCGACCTTCTTTGCCTGCTTGCCCCAATTGGCCCTGAGCAAAATGAGACTTTCAGAACATTCTGACAGAGGAAGAGGCATCTAGACACAGGACTAATGACACCGGGACTTACCCTTCTCCCAGGTGGACCTGGTGGTCCAGGTTCTCCTGAGGGTCCAGCAGGTCCCTGTAGTAAACAGAACATGGAATTGTAGCATTAGCTTGATTGAGTAAGCTAGTCATGAGTCTGCCTTCCAGTAAGTGACACTATCCTCCAGTGAGTGACACTATCCTCCAGTGTGTGACATTATCCTCCAGTAAGTCAAATTATCCTCCAGTAAGTGACACTATGCTCCAGTGAGTGACACTATGCTCCAGTGAGTGACACTATCCTCCAGTGAGTGACACTATCTTCCAGTGAGTGACACTATCCTCCAGTGAGTGACACTATCCTCCAGTAAGTGGAATTTCCACAAAATTAATTATCCTGTTTACCAATGCGTAACATTATCTTCCAGTGGGTGACAATGTATTCATATGTAAAAGACTTCCATTGACTGGCATTATATGCTAATGAATATGTCTGGCTTCCAATAACTGGCATTACATGCTAATGAATAAGCTTTACCTCTAATGACTGGCATTATATGCTAATGAGTGAGCCTTACTTCCAATGACTGGCATTATATGCTAATGAGTGAGCCTGTCTTCCAATGACTGGCATTATATGCTAATGAGTGAGCCTGTCTTCCAATGACTGGCATTATATGCTAATGAATATGCCTGCCTTCCAATGACTGGCATTATATGCTAATGAATGAGTCTGTCTTCCAATGACTGGCATTATATGCTAATGAGTAAGCCTTATTTCCAATGACTGGCATTATATGCTAATGAATGAGCCTGTCTTCCAATGACTGGCATTATATGCTAATGAATGAGTCTGTCTTCCAATGACTGGCATTATATGCTAATGAATGAGCCTGTCTTCCAATGACTGGCATTATATGCTAATGAATAAGCCTGCCTTCCAATGACTGGCATTACAGGATAAAGAATGAGCCTGCCAATCAATGAGTAGCATTGTAATCTAATGAAGAAGTCTGCCTTCAAATGAGCAGCTTTACATGATAATGAATGAGCCTACCATCCAATGACTGTTATTGTGATATAATGAAGAAGTCTGCCTTCCTCTTAATGGTACTGTAATCTGGTTATTGAAGGTCCATATTAGTAAATGGCAATGTCTTCTGGGTTTTTTTGAGACTTCCATACTAATAAGTGAAACAATTCTAATTAGGTGCCCATACCCAGTAAAGGGTACAGTACAATATTGTGTAATGTGTACACACAATGTGTTGTAAGATGCGCACTCACGTGATATGAGATCCTACGATAATGATATGTGCATAGCATCACACAATATGTTACCATCAAGCCTACTGTACATGCAGGACTATCATACAATGTCACATTAGTGCGTATCTTACAACACATTGGGGCAGATGTACGAAGCAGCGTTAAGTGCTTAAGTAGCACTTAACGCCACTAATTGGACTTTTTAATGTTTTGGGGAAATGTATGAAAGGGGCTTTTAACGCCCCCCTGAGGCAGCCCTGAACTTAACGTTTAGGTGCTGTCCTCCTGCTTAAAGTTATGAGCTTTTACGTCGCAGGCAATGTATTATTGCCTTCCCCGACGTTAAGCCCGCTGTTTCTCTTCGCCAGCCTCAGGCTGGCGTTAGGTGGTTTTTAACCCCCCCCCCCCCTCCTCGCTATAGCTTCCGGAGCTATCCTGCCACCGCCGCATCTCCTCCCATGCCGACACCAGTAGACAGCATGTTGCTGCTGCCGGCTTCCCTGCACCTCTCCCCCCATTCCATTTATTTAGTTTTGCCGGTTGTTTTTTTTTTTTTTGTTGCTCCTCTCCCCCTCTTCGATCCGCCAGCATGCCGACAATTGTCTCCTGTCAGCATGCTGGCACCGGCGGCTGTTGTCCCACTCCAGTCCCCCCCCCCCCAGCTCTCCGATCGCGCACGTAGGGACCCCGCTGTTTTAATATATGTGCCGCAGGGTCCCCAAGAGAGCGGGGATGCGGCGGGAGGGTTGCCAGAAATAATATTTAAAACACCGGGCGGGCAGATGCTGCTGTCTCTACTTGCTAGCGGAGAGCCGGAGACGCGGCGGGAGAGCTGTCACCTGTGAGAAATCACATTCAAAATACCGGGCGGCCAATGATTGGCTGAGAGCTAAGAGAGCTCAGCCAATCATCGGCCGCCCGGTATTTTGAATGTGATTTCTCACAGGTGACAGCTCTCCCGCCGCGTCTCCGGCTCTCCGCTACCAAGTAGAGACAGCAGCATCTGCCCGCCTGGTGTTAAATATTATTTCTGGCAACCCTCCCGCCGCATCCCCGCTCTCTTGGGGACCCTGCGGCACATATATTAAAACAGCGGGGTCCCTACGTGCGCGATCGGAGAGCTGGGGGGGGGGGGGACTGGAGCGGGACAACAGCCGCCGGTGCCAGCATGCTGACAGGAGACAATTGTCGGCATGCTGGCGGATCGAAGGGGGGGAGAGGTGCAGGGAAGCCAGCAGCAGCAACATGCTGTCTACTGGTGTCGGCATGGGAGGAGATGCAGCAGCGGCGGTGGCCGGATAGCTCCGGAAGCTATAGCAGAGAGAGGGGTCCCTGTGGTGATGTGGATTAACTCGGTGGGGTCCCTGCACTGCATTGGAAATAACTAGTGCTATCCCCCGGGCGGCGGCGCGGGAAGCGCAGCTGGGTTTGAAACCACTTGCTGCACGATGATTGGCTTGAGATTCAGCCAATCATCTTGCGGCAAGTGGTTTCAAAACCAGCTGCGCTTCCCGCGCCGCCGCCCGGGGGATATCACTAGTTATTTCCAATGCAGTGCAGGGACCCCACCGAGTTAATCCACATCACCGCACGGACCCTTCTGACCGCGGCTTCCACGTATTGCCGCACGGATTCCCTGCCAGCTACAATAGCTGGTGGGGTGATTTTTAACTTTTATTTATTTATTTTACTGATAGATTATTTTGCAGCCTACCGAGGGGGACGGGGGCAGCTGCTGCGGGCAGGGGGATGGTGGCGGCTGCTGTTGCCAGGGGAAACGGCTATCATGCAGCGGCTGGGGGTCACAAGAAGCAGCAGCCGAGGGGCACGGGAAGCTGCTATTGCAGGCATACAGAAGTGGAGAAGAAGCAAGACGCGGTCAGAGGTATAGGTGTTGCGGGCAGGAAAGCAGCTGCTGTGGTTGGTTGGTAGGACGAGGGAACAGATGCCGCGGGCAAGGATACAGTAAACAACAGAAAAAATAAAGTAAATTACATTTTAGCAACCAATTAAAAACAGAGAAAACTACATGTGAATTAAAGGGCCAAAGGAATCATGGGTTATTTAAAAAAGACATGCGCATTGCAGAAGGAAAGGAACGTAAAAAGAGAAATGCAGAAGAAAGGACAGGTGAGTTAACGATTAGCGTTAATCACTAACTAGCTGTTGATACATAAGGGGGAAAAGGCTGCCCACTTCTCCACGTTATGGCAGGAGAAGTGGGAAACGAAAAATATCAAACGTTAAAGGAATGTTAATACATCTGCCCCATAGTGTGTACACATTACACAATATTGTATATTGCATAGTGTACATAAGATATTGCATGTCTGGGAGGGCAAGGGAAATGATATACTATATCTTATCATATCCCATCTTTCTAAAAGTGTGCATAGCCTAAGACTGTTTGTTAATGAGCGTGTGAACAAGTGTGTCTTCTTTACATTGAATGACATTGCTGTCCAATGAATGAAATGGAGTAAGTATTATCTTTTCCTACAAGTAAGAGACCAGACATGCCATTATCTTCCTTGAGACTGGTCTTATGGCTAAGTGATGTCATGTCAGGGCCGGAATTTTTTTTTTTTTTTAGCTAAAGGTTTTGTGCATGGGAGTGGGGTAGTGCTGCAGCTTCAGATATCTGCCTAGGTGACAATGATTAATGGTGCTGAGCATGGGTTGCCAAGGCACACTGACTGCACAAGTGTGCGGTGCATTACTGGGAGTTGACTAAGTCCCATGACACTTTGCACAAGAGGGCAGAAGCTGAGAGGTGTGTTGAGCTCTGATTGGTGGAGCTTATTACATGATTCTCAGGCCCATGGAGGACAGCAGCAGCAGCAGCCTAGTCATGGGAGGGTTTTTAATCAGAGGCAGCACTGGGACTGTGAGGTCTCCTACAGTCCTGCAGAGTAAGGTGCAGAGGGACAATCATAGGCTTTTTATGTGGTATGTATGTGTGTGTGTATATATATATATATATATATATATTATATCTCCCCCCTGCAGTTACCCATTGACCAAGTCCTGAATGGACGAAACGCGTTGGGCCGCGGAGTTATACTATTTGTGGCGTTCATAAAGGACATGAAATAATATTGATTAAATTTTATCTTCTGGAAAAACTTCTAATAAATGTAAATTTGTTTTTAACTTTATATTTGATTCATTGTATGTACATAGCCACTAAGTGGTGATTCTATTGACCAAGTTTATACTGCCTTTACTCTGTGTTTTGACAGTGTAATATTCTCCCATGCAGTTTGCGGCCAGTAATGACAAGTGCAAGGGGGCCCCCCTGTCTAAAGTGCCCCTGGCCCCCCGAAGGCTTAATCTGGCACTGTGTCATGTTGGCATAAATACTCACAGGATTGCCACTTTCTCCAGCGTCCCCCTTCGCTCCAGGTATTCCATCAACTCCCTGTATAGAAAGCACAAGCCTTGCTATATCACACATACAGTAAAACAGAGCAAGTCAACACCAGCCTACTGTCCAGTGACTTCAACAGAACAAACAAGACTTACCGGCCCACCAGCCTCTCCCCGAGGTCCTGCATCTCCCGGAAAACCAATTGGTCCCTAAAATGAATAGATATGTCCATTAACCAAAGAGAGATTAGTGTTTAATAACCAAGATGTAATGGATGAGACAAATCATGGCTTCTTTTAAACTAGCAAATATGTTTGACGAATAAGGATATATCAAGGTTTTTACGTTGTCCTAGGCTGTCACCATGGATCATCATGGAATGAAATAAATAGTAGTATAAGCAGTAACTAGTCTAGCCATGTACAAATACAACATATACAGATGACCCACATAGGAGTAAAATTATCTGACATATGGCAGAGTACAGATTATTGAGAAACCCAAGTAGATGAGTTCTTATATGAATGTATTATTGTGCACTTGTGGAACTCACTGGGTTTCCCTTGGGTCCATCTTCTCCTGAACGTCCCTTTTTACCAGGAGGACCAGCTGCACCAGAAGCTCCAGATTCCCCCTTCTCACCAACATCCCCTTTGCCTCCCTAGAAAAGTAAAAACATTTAGTTATTTTGCTGTAGATAGCCAAACAAATGTTATATATTGTATGTCCTCATCTTACACTGTATGTCCTCATCTTATACTGTATATCTTCATTTTACACTGTATATCCTTATCTTATACTGTATGTCCTCAGCTTTCGCTGTATCGCCTCACCTTACACTGTATCTCTGCATTTACAAGTTCTTCTTGATATTCAACCAAGTCAATCCCAAAATGCACACAATTCAGAATTATTAATGTTTAATCCCTGTCCCATTTATTAGTTATTTTGTGCCATTATTCTATTTTTAGGGTAAATTATAAAGCATACAGTTGGGCAAATTCTGCTCAAATGTCTGTACTGCAATGAAATGAATGAGGACTAGGTGGATGGTTAGGTCTAAGGTGATTGTATGATGTGCAAGTTACATATAAAAGTCGGTTGACCAATGAGTGGGGTGCTTGCCCGGATAATAATGGCAGCTGCAGTGGAGTAAGAAGCAGACTGATTAATGGGCAGGGGATTGTGTAAGTGACAGTAGCTTCAATCATTCCGTAAAAATTAACCTATCAGTGTGACGACCATCGACCCTGTTGTAGGTGGTCAGTGGTGTGTTCCTGAAGAATAGTGGGGTGTAGACATACATACATCAGCTTGTGACCCTATTCGGTCTGTCCATTATATATGACACATGCTCCAATACCCTCCATTCATCATCTTACTCTCCCACCTACTCACCGAGGGACCTGATTCTCCTGGTTGTCCTGGATCTCCGCCCTCTCCGGCTTCTCCCTGAATGAGCCAAACAGGAGAAGCTCAGTAGATAATTTATAAAGACATAATAATTATCTTTATAGCTTCAAGCAATTGGTTTCTGACTGATATTGTTATGAGAACAATATATGATAAAAACATCATGAATACAACTGGATGGTTTCATTTTGCCTTGTTGACTTTTTCTCAGGGATTTCAAAATGGCTGACATTACTAAAAGAAGTGATTATTGGGCTGAACATATGCAGAGACATAAGCAGTGTGCTATTTACAATCTAAATGGGGTAGAATTGGGTAAATCAGATTTGGCAAAGGACCTAGGAGTCCAAATTGACAAGAAACTGCGGTGCATTGCTCAGGGTCATGTAGCAGCTTATAAGGCCAACAAGATACTATCCTGTATAAAAAGCACAGGGCTGCAACTAAGAATATTGGGGCTCGGGACTGAATTCCACTCCGGCCCCCGCCCTCACCTCCCCCCTCCCTTCACTTACCGCCCGACTCCTGCTCCCTCAGCCCCTCCTCTTGAAGGCAACAGGCCCCAAAGCACAGGCTTCTTAAATGCAGGATGCCTGTGGCCAATTAAAATGCAGCACCAGCTGGTGAGCCAATCAGAGCTCGTGTACCAGCAGCCACCCTGATTGGCTAACGGTACACAAGCTCTGATTGGCTGAAAAGCCGGTGCAGCATTTTAATTGGCCGCCGGCATATCCTGCATTGAAGAAGCTTGTGCTTTGTTCAGTGCACTGAAAGAAGTGGAGGCAGTCAGGGGGAGGGGGGGGGGGGTGTTTGCAGTGTACTCACAGCACCCCCCTATCGACGGCCCCTAAAAAGAGGCATGAAAGCTAGGGACACCAAAATAATTATGCCACTGTACAAGGCATGGGTTAGACCTCATATAGAATTTGCAGTACAATTCTGGACTTCTCACTACAAAAAGGACATTATAGAACTGGAAAAAGTCAAAAGAAGGGCAACCAAGCCAATAAAAGGGTTGCAGTCATTAAACTATGAGGACAGATTAGCCAAATTAGGAATGCTTGTGCTGGAATAGAGATGGAGAGACATGCTTAGCATGTACAAATATATCAGGGTACATAGGTGGGCAATAAGCGGCCCTCCAGATGTTGATGAACTACACATCCCAGCATGCCTTGCCTTAGTTTTGCTATTTGGCCATGCTGCAACTGATGCAAGGTATGCTTGGATGTGTAGTTCATAAACAGTTGGAGGGTCGCTTATTGCCCACCACTGGGACAGCATAACAAAGACACCGGCATGTGCTCAGGCTGGAGGAGAGAAGATTTCGTACCCTCAGAAGCAAAGGTGGTCAGGGCAGTAAAAGTATGGAACCCTCTTCCAGAAGTGGTGTCGGCAGACACAATAAATACATTGAAATTAAGGTTGGACAACCATTTTTTGAATAAAAACATCCAGGGGTACAACCGATAAACACTATTTAGCCCAAAGTGGGATTTAACAGGTCTTGCAAAAGGTTGAAATTGATGGACGGAAGTCTTCTTCCAACCTAAACTACTATGTTACATTCCATAGATTGATTTTTACATTTGATCATTATTTCTTTGTAAGGATATCAATATGCTTATCCCAAGCATGTTTAAATTGCTGTACTGTATTTGCCTCTACCACCTCTGTTGGGAGGCTATTCCACTTATCCACTACTCTTTCTGTGAAGTAATTCTTCCTCAAATTTCCCCTGAATCTTCCTCCCTCTAGTGTCAGTGCATGTCCTCGTGTTCTGCTGCTCCTCTTCCTGTGAAGAATGTCTCCCACCTGTACCTTGTTAAAGCCCTTGATATATTTGAAAGTTTCTATCATGTCCCCCTTTCCCTTCTCTGCTCTAAACTATACATGTTAAGATATTTTAGTCTTTCCTGGTATGTTTTGTGATGTAGGCCATGCACCATTTTAGTTGCCCTTCTTTGTACAGTCTCTAATGTATTTATATCCTTCTGGAGATATGGCCTCCAGAACTGATCACAATACTCTAGGTGAGGTCGTACCAATGACCTATACAGTGGCATTATTACTTCTTTCTTTCTACTGCTGATACCTCTCCCTATGCAACCAAGCATCTGACTTGCCTTCTTCATTGCTTTGTTACATTGCCTACCTGCCTTTAAGTCCCCTGAAATAGTGACACCTAGATCCCTCTCTTCCTCAGTAGTTTCCATTATAGTGCCATTTATACTATATTTAGTCTTTGGATTTTTGAGACCCAAGTGCATGATTTTGCATTTTTTGGCATTAAACTGTAGTTGCCATGCTCTTGACCATTCCTCTAATCTACCTACTGTAGATCATCAATCATTTGCTTTACCCCTCCTGGTGTATCTACCATGTTGCATACCTTTGTGTCATCTGCAAAAAGGCACATTTTACCCTCAATTCCATTTGCAATATCACCAATAATACATTCTTCATATTATCCTACACATTTTATATCTTAGTCTTTACATTCAGTATATTGTCCTACACATTCCATAGATCACCCTTTACATTATTCTCATTGTCCTACACATTCTATACAGTATCTTACTCTTTACAGTAATTATATTGTCTTACACATTCCATAGACCATCTTAAAACATTATTCTTATTGTCCTAAATATTCCACAAATTACTTTATACAGTCTTCATATTGTCCTACACATTCCTTAGATCACCCTGTTTGTTTGGGTTTTTTCTTCATTTTATTTACTTACATATTCCATAGCTCATTCTGTATATTTCTCAAAGTGTCATTAATATCCAGCGTTTCTTCAGTTATTCTGCACAAATCTTAGATTGTCCTGACACCAATTACTAACTCACCTTTTCTCCCACAGCTCCCGGTTGCCCCACACCACCTGGATTTCCTTGGGGGCCCTGAAAAGTTAAATACAAGAGGTCAGTTTGGTGTAATTTCTTTAATTTTTATATACAAAGTAAGATAATATACTTACATCACCACCATTAGGACCCATGGGACCTCTAGGACCTACTGTTCCAGGTGGACCCTGTAATGAGATAATAACATTTATGATAAACTCAAAATGTCGAAAAAGGTCCTTTTCTCATATCGATATATAGTATTGTACATACCATTGGTCCAACATATCCACTCTCCCCCTTCTCTCCTGGAGGTCCAGGCATACCCTGTAATGAGATAGGTGTTGTAATGTTACAATGAAGAATGTCTTACATGAACCTGTTTACAACCCTTAATACTTCCTTCCCAGTTGGAGGGAGCACTATTTTAATGACAATGAATACAATATTTCTCTCACCTGCAACCCTCTTGGACCAGTTACACCAGGAACCCCTCGGAGACCTTCATCTCCCTTTTGCCCTTGCATTCCTGGCTGACCTCTACGTCCAGGGTCTCCATCTTGGCCCTGTGAAGAACCACAAGCGATAAAATCTTCAAACTCAACATTTTAGGTGAAGCATTCTCATGATTACAGACACTCTAAGTCATTATCAAAGTGGAAGTTGAAAACTGTCTCAAGGCACTTATAGAACTGGTCTCTGTGGGTGAGAGGGTGTGTTCATCGTGGAGTGACTGACAGTAAGTGCGGTGGTTACAATCTTTAAGTTTGGATAAGGAAGAGGTGTGAGGTAGGCAATACTTACTGCTTGTCCAGGATGTCCTATTGGACCTTGGATACCAGTAGACCCTGGGGGTCCCTATGAAGAGAGCACAATACAAATTGTTTTTCTTTTTCAACAAAAATAGAATAGAAAAAAATATCATTAAAGTTTCTTCCTCTTTAATATTTCCCATCTCCAGTATATCTCATGTTTTTTTCCACAACTTCTCCCATCTGCAGCCTATTCTATGTGTTTCATTCATAAACTTTTAAAGAGATTGCATTCGCAACAACTTCCATGCATTCCATCCAGATTCTCCAATGTCTCCTATTCAAAGCCTCTCCCATGTCTTACATCTTCATCTTCTCATACATAGGGTGAAATGTAATATGATGAGAGATTCAGAGAGATCCACTGCAAAACCAGTTTGATTTTGCAGTGTAAATGATGGCCGCTTTAAAAAAAACTGGAAATTTCTTCCCAAATCTCTCACTTTCTGAATCTCTCATCCTATTACATTTCACCCATAGTCTCTTCCATGTCCTCTCCATTGTGTCTCCCATCTGTATCCTCCACATGTGTCCCATCCATAGCCTTTCTAATGTCTCCCATCTATAGCCTCTCCCATATCTCTCATCTGTAGCCTCTCGTCTATATTATTTCCCATATCTTCCATCTGTAGCCTCTCCCATGTGTCAAATATGTATTCTCTCCCATGTGTCCCATCTGTAGCCTCTCCCATCTCTCCCACCTGTAGCCTCTCCCAGGTTTCACACCAGTAGCCTCTACCATCTGTATCCTCTCCCATATGTATCCTCTCCCATATGTATCCTTTCCCAGGAGTCCCATCAGTAGTCTTCCCCATGTGTCCCATCTGTAGCCTCTCCCAAGTCTTTCTATCTGTAGACTCTCCCAAGTCTTTCCATCTGTAGCCGATCCCATGTGTCCCATCTGTAGCCTTTCCCAGGTCTCCCATCAGTAGTCTCTCCCAGGTGTCCCATCTGTAACCTCTCCCAAGTCTCCCATCAGTAGTCTCTCCCATGTCTCCCATCGGTAGCCTCTCCCGAATCACTTATTTTCTTCCTCTCTCATCTCATATAGTTCTTATTTTCATAAAAAACGCTTCTACATATGCCATATAAAATTCCTTTTCAGATAAATTTGGTGAGGGCTTTATATAAACAAATACTTACTGATTCTCCCTTGTCTCCTTTGCTTCCTTTCTGTCCAGGTCCACCAACTTCTCCCTAACAAGAAACAACGACTAGTTGATTTAGTGATTGTGTATAGGCCATTTTCTGATACAAATGATCAGACAGTTGCTGCAATGTAACTTTGTATCTCCAGTCTGGTAAATTGTATACATAATAGAAAATATGCTTCTTCCTACATACCTTGTCTCCATCATCTCCAGCCGGCCCTGGGGGCCCAGCAGGTCCAGGCAGTCCGATGCTTCCCTGAGCGCCATCTTGGCCAGATCCTCCTGCAGGTCCTTTCTCCCCCTGTGTGATCATACAGAATGTTAGACTGATATTCCTCAATGCTATAGAGAAAACATTATACAGGGCAGGGAACTGGGACCAGGTACAGAGACTTCTAGGAAGCAAGACAAAAAAGTAATATTGAATGGGCTAAAAATACAGGTAATGTCATGATCCAGGGTAAGTCAATGTTGCATATGGCCCTGTACAAGCCAATACATTAAAGTCACATAAAGATTTTTTCATAGGCTGGTGTAAAATTATATGTCTAATTAAAAGATTAGCATCAGTCTAATGAGACATTTGCTTCTATCTTACTATTCAGATTCAAACTGCAGAAATGCCCCAAATTCCACCTTGTCATTCCAATACTTACTGGATTCCCCTTCTCGCCACTTGGCCCTGGGGGTCCCTGTGCCCCAGGACGTCCTGGAAGGCCAATTCCGCCAGCTGCTCCAGAAGGTCCCCTCTCTCCTGGTGGACCCTGTGAACATCATCAAGGGGACAATATAAAGAGGATGTAGAGAGAGCAGTGGCTGAAGACACAGGAAGTGGACATATGGATGACTGGCATAGGGTAAATGATAAGGCAAGAGAGACAACAGGGAGGCAACACAGGGAATGGTCTGGGGATACTGTAGTGTAGAGTTATAGGAAGAAGACTGCTCACGAGTATTACAGCAATTAGTGGATTGCTTTATGCCACACAATAGTATTCTGGGATACATACCGTAGAACCTGGCAAACCAACTGGACCTTCTCCTCCTTTCAAACCAGCAGGACCCTATCGAAAACAAGTTAAAGTGAACGGAGCAGCTATAACTTATAGTATAACTTATAGTCACAAGAAGACTCATTCATTTCAATGGATAAGCAGGGATGTTCTCTCAATATACCATTTAAACACAATAAACCTGCAACCAAGGACATGGCTGGGAAGTAATTGCTTATTCAATAGCTCGATAATATTCTTGCCCTGATGTGAGACCTGTAAGTCACCTGAGATATGAAGCAGTTATAGGATATGAGGGAAGTAGTCTAGCCTACAGCACTCATTAAACAATTACTTCGTAAATTCTCACATTCAACTGGTTTATGACTGCAGAACTTAAACATGGCTGATCACCTTCCCACTGTACATTATTGTATAGAAGCAAATGAGGGAGTACTGTATGTCTTAGTTGGTGCAGCTGATTGTCAACTGCTAATGTATTCTGCCCCGTTACATATATTCATTTCTGAGGTATAATTTATTTCTGCCACCTTGGACTCCTGGACAGGTCATCAGAATGCCCTTAGCAGCTAAATGGTGCATTGCCCATTGATGCTTCCCCACAGTTTTAGCTTTTCAGTGGTTTAAAACTATCTTAACCTCACTTGGCTTCAAATAAAACCCAAATGCTTGGGTGGAGGACAGGATAAATCCTTTCCAAAGGTTTGTGCCCACCAACGTTTGAATCAAGTCATATGGTAACTTTGAGAAAGATGTTGTGAAGATGTCCTTATCCCATTGCTTTAGCCTTACAGGGTTAATTCCTTAACTGCATATGAATTCATTTGGGCAGGTACTTAAGGGTTGTTAGGTGGACTTTTACCACTCGCTAACCCAAAAGCTGGAATCTTGGACTTTCCTGCACTTCCCTCTACCCTCCTTTCCCATAAACCCCTCCGCCTCCCCAGGAAAACACTAACTGCAAACAGAAAGCTGGAAATATGGAAATTAGTCTTACCGCTTCCCCGCCAATGCCCCTAGCTCCGGGAAACCCTCGTAAACCCTGAGGTCCGGCTTTACCGCCAATGCCAGATGGACCAGGATCACCCTGTAATGGAAATTTATAACAGGTTCGTCATATTAAAATAATACAAAAAGGAAAAAGAAAATTAACAAATAAATATTATAAGCATATGGAAACAGGGTCTACCAAAAGCAATAGTAGCATCTATCAAGGTCTGTTGAATTTGGTGGAACCGTCTGGTGTTGTTAATGAGATTAGTATTATCTTGTCAGAGTTCTTATACTTTTTTCTTTTTGTCTAAGCTTTTAAAATGTAAACATTCATATAGCCATGAACAGTAATGTGTCCTGTTACCCCCTGTGTCCTGAACCACGGCTGAATCTGCCTCCCCTTTGCATACAATATCATAAGAATAGGAAAGTGAGGCGATAGATGCGAAAAGGAGAATAACTTATATGATAACTAACTCTAGGGTGTTGTTCTAGTGTGCATCTGTAGGTCACCCCCCCAGCAATAGAGGAGACTAAATAAAACCCATCCTCGTGTATACAGTATTAGCAACATGCTTCTCTACATGCTAATATCCTGAAGACTACAGGTAAACTTGCATTTAATGGCTTTCTAGATTTTAGCTAAGAAATCTACACTCCGGAAACCCTCCTGGCTAACACTTTGGGTCATACCTTGGCACCTTCTCGTCCAGCTGCCCCAGGCAATCCATGTTCTCCTGGTGATCCCGGAGATCCTGGATGACCTCGCTCTCCCATCGGGCCGGTTTCCCCAGAATTGCCCTATACATGGTGAGAACATCATCAAATGTCAGCTCATTGGGTTTTATGAGACAAATACAATCTGTTGATTATTGAATTCCCATACAGTAGCTTATTACCTTTTACTTAATTATACCAATATAAAACTATAGTTTTTCAGCCTTGCAATATATACCCTGGAAGAATGTTATTTGTATGATTTAAATTGGATTCAATATATTTTTTCCATTTTGCAAAATAAAAAAACCCTTGACCAACTAGGCATAGACCAAGGGGTATTGCATCACATGGCACTGCATAATGCTGCGGTTGATCCTGTGGTTTGGCGTGCCAATTACTCTCTACTAGTCCTCCAATACAAATCCATCAAAAGAGCCCCAGACCATCGCGCTTTCTCCTCCATGTTTGATTGTCACAAAGCTTTATTTCTTGTTGTAATCTGTTGCGTTAATAGCATTTTCCTTTTAAATTTCAGATTTAAAAAGCAAAAATAAGGTCTTTTGCTATTAAAAACATCTACTTTTTTTAAAAAAAAAGCCTTCAATTAGTAAAAAACACCACACACCGAGAAACCATCTTCTCACAGACTCGAAGGCTTAAAAAACCATGTGATGAACCAAAGATTTCTTCATCCAGAAATAAATATATTTTCCAGTTCTTTTTAACCTTAACACATCCACTGACGGAGGCGGAACTTATAGAGGATAATGACATGGTGATCCATCCTGATTGGACGAGTCTTGGAACATTGCAAATTGTCCTGAGAGACTACATTCTAATGGAGAGGCTGCTACAGATTCGTATACAGGCTTGTGTTAATGCCAGCTTTTTACTCATTCCTATACATTCATTATCTCAATAGTAAATACTTTATAACTTCCTCCATTTTGTGCAGCCTCGTTCGCCTTGTTTTCGGCTAACAGTTACTGTTTACCGTTGTACAATTTCTGGTTACTCATCAGATTGCTTAAATCAATCAATTCAATTGCTTACATTTCAACAAAAACTAGAAAAGTTCTAAAACTTTTTTCTGTAAGTGCACATTTCTACCACCAGCGGTCGTACACCCGTACCTGGAAGTGCTATAACATTAGCCTACAAGCTTCATAGCATAACAGAAATGTTTCATCACAGCTTATCTGTACTCTGGGATTACTAGTACATACTATTATATTAGTTTCTTTAGGAGACCTACCTGTGGTCCCACAACTCCAGTTGGCCCTGGAAGACCTGTTTTGCCTTGAAAACCCTGTAAAGTAGAGTATAAAAGGATGTTGATATTAGATAAGAGAAAATGAGATCCACACAGCGAAATCCCTAAATAAATATCCCAAGGAGATGGGGCCACTCTAGGGCAAGGATCAAAATGTCATGCCTGAGTTCTCAGGGGAACCCAATTAACCAAGTTACTACATATTACCGGTGGCATGGAGCAGGAAGGTTCTATCACAGAAATAATCAAATAGATCTAACTCATTTTGTCTGGGTCGCAGTGTCTTGGCCAGGCAGCATGGGGAGGCAGAGGGTGTCTGGCACTGTTGGCTCACTGGGCTGGTTTTCTGTCACTATGTGAGTGTGTGTGGGCGTAGTCAGAGGCTCCACCCAGCGTTATAGACACATTCACACATTTTGAGTGACAGATGTAGCCAAATATATAAGAGATAAAGGTGACCAAACTGGAACAGATCTGCCCATTTGGTCGGTAATGGGATCTTCTTTCCTATTTTCCAACAGGCCTGATAATGATTCCATTTCCTATTGATAGGGTCATTATAAGGCATTGACACTGTTTTGTGGCTGCAGTGCCTGATCGAGTGCCCAATATCAGATGGAATATTGCAGCACATTCTCTCCGTATAAGATTGTAAGTTCATGGGCAGTCACCCTTTGTTTCATTTGTTGGACACATGACTCAAAATGACGGAACAACACAGTTTGAAAGACAGTGCCAGCAGCTGGGAACGGCTGAATGGAGCAACACTTGAATTACTCAGTCGTGCGCCATCTAGTGGCCACCGGCATGCAAAACACCTGAACTCCCCCAACAGAGGTGAGGAGCAGGGTTAGCCTTTTATTATAGAGGATGTAATACCACTACTTGTATAGTAATATTAATTTAAAATAAAAAAACCTCAATGTGTGTAATGTAGATTCACCGCCAATTGAAATATAAACAACTACTCTAGTGAAGCCATTGTATATACTGATTTATGCATTACGTCCATTTATTGTAAGGGGCTCAAACTCAGGAGGAGACTATGGCCCTCATTCTGGTTGACTCGCAATGCAGCAAAACTATTTTGCTCCTTTGCGAGCCATGTTACTCCGCCCGGAACACGAACGCCCTCCCCCCCGCTAGTCCCCGATTTCCCTCACAGTGCTGCAATGGATGTTTTGCATAAACATCCATTCGCAGCCTTGCATGGGTGTCCAAAATCATACGATGGCCGCTGCCCATTGAATGATTTCTGTAGCGCTCACTAATCTAAATCACTCTTTGGTGACCTAAATTAGCGGCGCCCTGCTCCGAGAACAGAACGGGCAGCTGACATCCGGTGATGTCAGCCGCCCGCCCCCAGAAGGCAGGTGGTTGCCCCTGTTCGCCCCTGTTCACGCACCCAGCGTTTTCATGGTTATGTCCAGGAAATTGAAAGCGTTCGCATGTAAACGCCCCCTACCCACCTCCTGCACGACCCCCCTGCTGCAAGCACCATGGAGACTATACAAGTCTCCCAGGGCGCCCGCAGCGAAGACCTGCACATGTGCATAAGCGATTATGCGCATGCACACGCAGTAAACATCGGTCACCGATGCAGGAGAATAAACATCAGATCTCATTAAATCTACTGACGATTTCAGTGTGAAAACAAATGATTGATCTTACTGGTTCTCCTCGCTGGCCGGCATGTCCCGGTAAGCCATCTTTCCCTGAAGGACCCTGATGAGGAAACAAAGAAGTCACATTACGTCACGGACAAAGAGGGTGTATACCTGAGAAATGTACTTAACTCCTAGTAACATTATATAGAAAAATCTAAATATCCATAAAACAATCTATGTTATCACAATACAGTGCATTGTAATGCATGTGCTGGCTGTGTGGCCACTGCTTGCACTGTGCTGATAATGAGGATTCTAGGAGATGAGCCCATAGTGGTTATGACATCTAGCTGCCAGGTAACAGGTACTATAAAGTCAAAATAGTCTCCACTTACATTTGGTCCTTTAGGCCCTGCAAATCCGGCTGGTCCGACAGGCCCCATTGGTCCCTGGGATAAAAAATACATACATAAATAAAAATAGTAATAATAATTTTATATATATATATATATATATATATATATATATATATATATATATATATATACATATATATATATGGAGTAGTCAGTTATACTGTTCATGTGTAAGTCCAGTACAGATGGGTTCACCATGACTTTTAGGGGTGCATCGGTTTTTGATTTCCGCACACATTGTGGTGTAGTATGGTGTGCCTGTTCCAGCCGTTGGTACTGCTTTTGAGTGAGATGTGTCTATATACTGGATTTCAAGTTGTACATAATATACATAATTCTTGCTACAATGCTCCGCACACAGCCTCTTATATCTAAACCTACAGAGGCATTTGATGTTTAGTTCCATAACTATATATATTAGGTGTTTTGTTAGCATCATGTGGCTGTGAGGACACATTGCACAAAGAATGATCAATTCTGAATAGTGAACAACACCCAGACCAGTGTCTGTGTGGAGTTTCTATGTTCTTCCTGTTTTTGTGAGGGTGTCCCTGTAGTCACCATGATACAAGTGGTAGAATACATACAGGACAGACTTACCTTCTCACCAATAGCTCCTGCTACACCGTCATGGCCAGAATCTCCCTGCACAAAGAGCAAATGGTCAGAGGCTTCCCATAGAGAGTGCCAGAAACCCTGTACAATATCCCCCATTAACTGATGGTTCAAGTATCCACTTGTACTATTTATTTATTTATTTATTTACAGTTTCTAATATAGTACAAAAGTTCTGTTCCGCAAACTGGGTAGTAACAACCCAATGTAGAGGTAGGAAGGCCCTTCTCACAAGCTTACAATCTATAGGGATAATAGGAAGGATACATTAAGATAAAATTCCATAGCAAGGCAGTCCCACCAGATTACAAGACAGTCCTGATGGGATGTAGTTAGATATGACTGCTAATGGAGGGTATGTGGGGGTTCTGGAATATGATACGCTTGCCTGAAGAGATGAGTTTTCAGGGAATGCTTGGAAGTTTGGAGGCTAGAGGAGAGCCTTAATGTGCATGGAAGGGCACTCAATTCCATAAGGTGGGTGCTTCCGGAAGAAATTCGTGCAAGTGGGAGCGAGTAATGAGTGTGGATGAGAAATGCAGATCTTCTGCAGAGTGAAGAGGTCGGGTTGGAAGATATTTTTAAATAATTCCACTGACACTGATAATATAATGCTTATGACAGAGCTAATTTGCCGTTCTCCTGTTTTCTATGCCTAGACAATATCTTCCATTAGCTCCTGTTCTGTGTTTCATTCCATGAGGCTTTCACTGTTTAGCGTCTCACTGCAGCTCTCTTGTAAGACAGTAATGAGAACGTCTGTGGTAACAATTGTGGCAGTCCGGTAATGGGGAAATATATCTCATAGAATGAGAACTAGTTTATAATGGATTGCTAATGGTTTCTGGTTGAGCAGTCTCAGATACTGACTGGCCCCATATAGTGACCGGACCCAGACAGTGACCGGCCCCATAGAGTGACTGGCCCCATATAATGACCAGCCCCAGACAGTGACAGTGAATCTGTACCTCTATTTGATGAGCGGTTAAGAAGTCTCTAACCAATATCTTGCCTATGGCCAACTGGGTTTTAATAAGGCTCTTCATATAATATGGGCAGTAATGTACAGTATATAATATGGCTATCAAGGTATTTTAACGATACAGTTGGCTCTAATGCTTGTGTTTGAAATGCCGGAACAAGAATAGCAAGCAGGATTCCAACGCTGCAATCATGGGGGACAGGGATACAGGAAGAGGAACACTCACTTTGAGCCCTGGTTTTCCAGTCGGGCCTCTCTGACCTCTTTCTCCTCTTATGCCCTAGGCAGAAAAGACAAAATGATAAACAGAGTTGTACAGTAACTGGGCGCTGTGACTGGCATTCTGTTGGTACACTATGTTTGCCCAGATACACACGCTTATACCCCAAATGTACAAAACACCTAAAACTATAAACACCCCATAAAAGGCCGTTCAGTTAGCCGTGTGGCCTCCAAGTGCCGTTCCAGTAAAGCACTTCCACTTGCAGCAATACCATTAGTTTCATAGTCTACCTACAACCGTAATAATATAAAGTATAAGACATTCTTACCGCAGGTCCCCGCTGCCCGCCTGCTCCCGGCTGCCCGCCTCTTCCCTGGAGAATGAGACATAACATTATACTAAGAAAACACTGTCCACAAGCGACACATTACTCAGGCCCGCACAGCTGTCTGCAGTTTGATGACTGATCCCTATGGATTGTGGCACGTTGATTTCAGATCTGACCACCAGATTTCTCTCTCACGCAGTTCAAATAAATAAATAAAGGTATTCTGGTTGAAACATTTGTAAAAAAAATCATTAAAAATAATTTTACAGTATGTACATTTATATGTTGCAGTGTAATGCATCATAGACTAATAGAGGTGGTTACAGAGGGCAGCGCAATGTATCATAGACTAATAGAGGTGGTTACAGTGTGCAGTGTAATGTATCACAGAGTAATAGAGGTGGTTACAGAGGGCAGTGTAATGTATCACAGACTAACAGAGGTGGTTACAGAGGGCAGTGTAATGTATCACAGAGTAATAGAGGTGGTTACAGAGGGCACTGTAATGTATCACAGACTAACAGAGGTGGTTACAGAGGGCAGTGTAATGTATCACAGACTAATAGAGGTGGTTACAGCGGGCAGTGTAATGTATCACAGACTAATAGAGGTGGTTACAGCGGGCAGTGTAATATATCATAGACTAATAGAGGTGGTTACAGAGGGCAGTGTAATGTATCACAGAGTAATAGAGGTGGTTACAGCGGGCAGTAAAATATATCAGACTAACAGAGGTGGTTACAGAGGGCAGTACAATATATCAGACTAACAGAGGTGGTTACAGAGGGCAGTACAATATATCAGACTAACAGAGGTGGTTACAGCGGGCAGTACAATATATCAGACTAACAGAGGTGGTTACAGAGGGCAGTACAATATATCAGACTAACAGAGGTGATTACAGAGGGCAGTACAATATATCAGACTAACAGAGGTGGTTACAGAGGGCAGTACAATATATCAGACTAACAAAGGTGGTTACAGAGGGCAGTACAATATATCAGACTAACAGAGGTGGTTACAGAGGGCAGTACAATATATCAGACTAATAGAGGTGGTTACAGCGGGCAGTGTAATATATCATAGACTAATAGAGGTGGTTACAGAGGGCAGTGTAATGTATCACAGACTAATAGAGGTGGTTGCAGAGGGCAGTGTAATGTATCACAGACTAATAGAGGTGGTTGCAGAGGGCAGTGTAAAGTATCACAGACTAACAGAGGTAGTTACAGAGGGCAGTGTAATATATCATAGACTAACAGAGGTGGTTAAAGAGGGCAGTGTAATGTATCACAGACTAATAGAGGTGGTTACAGAGGGCAGTGTAATGTATCACAGACTAATAGTGGTGGTTACAGTGGGCAGTGTAATGTATCATAGACTAATAAAGGTGGTTACAGAGGGCACTGTAATGTATCACAGACTAATAGAGGTGGTTACAGAGGGCAGTGTAATGTATCACAGACTAATAGAGGTGGTTACAGAGGGCAGTGTAATGTATCACAGACTAATAGAGGTGGTTACAGAGGGCAGTGTAATGTAGGAGCCGGACTGGAGGCAAAGCCTGGGGGTAGGCTCCCCTGACAGGGTTTGTAGGGAGCTGACTAGCAGGTTAGTCATAGGAGGGGTGTCTAAGGAGAGGGTCATAAGGGGAGGGGCTTAACGGGGTGTTGGAGGGGTTTATAAGCAGGGTTCAGGCGGGAAATAGGGGTCACTGGGAGATTTTCTCAACAGCTAAGCAGCGTGACATCTCCCATGGCTTCCCCAGGCAACGCTGATGCGGAGGTATCCGCTGCGCTTGCTGCCCTCAGGGGGTCAGCTGGCACCAGAGGGGCTGAGTGGCTGCAGCAGCAGATGTCAGGTCTGCTGGGGGGACTGGGAGCAGCAACGCAGGAGGCTGCTCCAGCGGGTGCACGGCCTCGGAGGTCCAGGCCTCCGGAGCGCTTTAGCCCATCTGTGTCCCCCAGGGTTCAGCGCCGTTCACGGAGCCCCATTAGGGACCCTCCAGGCCAGGCTGCGGGCCGGGCACCTTCCGCCCGCAGGACCAGGTCTGGGAGGAATCCAACCAGCAGGCGGAACCCTCCGCGCGGGGGGGATCCCCCCCACGTGCAAGAAGATCCGGCGTTGCGTGGTACTGGACCTGGTGCGGTGGGGCATGCGGGGCATGCTGCTGCCCAGCGCGGGGTGAGTCGTGCCAGGGGGGCAGAAGTACAGGCTGAGGACCGCAGGCCTGGTACACGGAGCGAGAGGCGCACAGCTGGCTCCGCCTCCAACGAGGTCACGCCGGCTGGTGCTGTACCTGAGGGTCGGGATGTCAGGAGAAGAGAGATGGCAGCGTCAGCAGATGATGGAGAAATACCTGGTCCTTCCTCATTGGCTGGAGTTCGTCAGGACACTGGACCTGCGGCTGCTGGGTTCACAGCCCCCAGGCAGCCTGGTGAGTCTGTCTCTATGTCTGTTAATGCTTTAGCGCAGAGTCAGGGGGGGGGAGGGTTAGCCCTCCAAGGGGAAATGAGTAGAGGTTTTACCGAATTATTGAGTGGTTTTGCAGATTGGTTGGTGGGTTTGCGGCAGGGGGCGGGGCCGTCCCCGGCGGCAGCATGGGTGCCGCAGAATGCGGGCACACCAGCTAGCATTAGTGTGCCAGTTAGCAGTGGGGTGCCGGTTAGCAGTGGGGTGCCGGTGAGCAGCGGGGTGCCGGTATCCGGCGGTGAGCAAAGTAGCAGTAGTGCAGGGGCAGAAGGGGGCAGTGTTGGGACGCAGGAGGAGAGTGGGAGGCTCAGTGATACTGCAAAAGGGGAGGTGTATGTATGCTTTGAGGGGCCATTGGGGGCCCACCTGAAGCAGGAGGTGAGGGAGAAGATTTGGAAAGGGGAATACGTTGATATATTTTCATTGCTCCCGTTAGAGCGTTTTAATCTGGATAGGCCCCGTAAGGAGGAGAAGAAGGAGGAGGAGGAACGGCGGCGGTATCGGCTGATACCGCGGTCATTCACGAACTGGCTGCAAGCATTTGCTATTTTAGCTAGTGTGATTGGGGAGAAGGCACCTGACAATTGTTCAGGCTTGTTTTGTTACATGGATGCGATAGGAGAGGCATACCGTGTGTATGGGGGCTTGGCTTGGCTCAGGTACGATGAGCAGTTTAGGCAGAGGAAGGCTGTTCGCCCTAACATACGTTGGGACCATAAGGATATTGCTTTATGGTTAAAGGTGACGGCTCCCACAAAAAGTGGGCAGCCCTTTCGTGGGGACGGGGGGGGGGCCGAGGGAGGCTACAAATGGGACGGCCATGCAGAAGGGACTCTGCTTTGCCTTTAATGACGGGTCATGTCGTTTTGGGGCAAAATGCAAATTTAAACATGAATGTTCCTCGTGTGGAGGGACCCATGGGGCAAATAAATGCTTCAGAGGGAAGTCACGGGACGGTAATTCAAAAGGGGGAGACACCGGTTCGGCTGGAAAGGATGCTGGGCTATCTGCGTAGGTATCCTGACCAGCAGACAGCCGTGTTGTTGGAGGAGGGGTTTAGGGAAGGTTTTAAGATACCTTCCGACGTGCAGGTTTCAGGGGGCTTGAGGAGGAATTTAAAGTCTGCAAGGGAGCATCCAGAGGTGGTGCAGGATAAACTGCGTAAGGAGGTGCAGCTGGGTCGTATGGCTGGACCTTTTGGGTCGGCACCATGGCCAGATTTGATAGTCTCTCCATTGGGGGTGGTGCCAAAAAAGGAGGCGAACAAGTTTCGTCTTATACACCATTTATCTTTTCCAAAAGGGGCGTCGGTCAATGATGGCATTGACCCTGACATCTGCTCGGTGGTTTATACATCGTTTGACGCGGCTGTTCAGTGGGTGAAGCGGTTTGGGAAAGGGGCCAGGTTGGCAAAGACTGATATTGAATCGGCATTCCGTTTGCTGCCGGTTCACCCAACCAGTTTGCGTTTGTTGGGTTGTTGTTGGGACGGGGAATTTTTTGTTGATCGTTGTTTACCGATGGGTTGTTCTTTGTCATGTGCTTATTTTGAGGCCTTTAGTTCTTTTTTGGAGTGGGTGGTTAAGGATGTCTCTGGGTGTAGTTCGGTTATTCATTACCTAGATGACTTCTTATGTATTGGTCCTGGGGGGACCGGAGTATGTGACTTATTGTTGAGGACTGTTGAAAGGGTGTCGGCAGACTTTGGGGTCCCGCTTGCTCCAGGTAAGACGGAGGGCCCTGCGACTGTGATCAGTTTTTTGGGTATTGTCATTGATACCGAGAATATGGAGTGCCGCTTGCCCGAGGAGAAATTGCTGGGTTTGAAGGCCGAGGTAGGGAGGGCATTGCTGTTGAAGAAGATTAGATTGCGGGAATTGCAATCCTTGCTGGGCAAATTGAATTTTGCGTGTCGCATTATGCCTATGGGCCGCATTTTCAGCAGGAGGCTGGCAGCAGTGACAGCAGGGGTGGTTCTTCCTCATCATTTTGTCAGATTAGGCAGTGAGTTGAAAGGGGACTTGCGGGTGTGGGCAACTTTTTTGGAAGCTTTTAACGGCAGAGCTTTGTGGATGTCAGACACATGCGTCGCTACTGAGCTAGACCTTTTCACAGACGCGGCCGGGAGTGGTGGGTTCGGGGCATATTGCCAGGGACATTGGTGTGTAGGCCGGTGGCCGGAGTCTTGGGTGCGGAGAGGCATGGTTAAAAACTTGGCATTGTTGGAGTTGTTTCCTATCTTGGTAGCAGTAGTTGTTTGGGGGGAGCTATTCCGCAATAGGAAGATTTGTTTTCACTGCGATAATTTGGGGGTTGTCATGGCTATTAACCAATTGTCGGCATCTTCACTGTCAGTGGTCACTATTTTGCAGCAGTTAGTATTGGAATGTCTGGCTTTGAATTTGTGGGTTGTGGCTAGGCACGTTCCCGGTGTCTCTAACGGCATTGCGGATGCTTTATCTCGTTCACAGTGGGAGCGTTTTCGGGAGTTGGCACCAGAGGCGGACAGGGAGGGGACCGGGTTCCCGAGTCGGCTCTGGGCTCTGCTGGACGGGTAGTCGATCAGCTCATCAGGGAATCCTTGGCCCCGAATACATGGTCGGCATACAATCAGGAATGGCGGAGCTGGTTAGAATGGCGTGAGGTAGTAGGTCTGAAGGAGGATGATGACGAGTTGGCTGTCTTGCTATATATAGGCCATTGTAAGGAGATTGGTTGGTCAGTGGCAAAAATCACGCGCTGCATGGCGGGCTTGGCTTTTGGGTTTCGTGCAGGCGGCAGGCCTGACGTCACTAAGAATTTCCTGATTGCGCAGGCTTTAAAAGGTTGGAGGAGAGGTCATGTCGTACAGGATCAGAGAAGGCCGGTGTCTTTCCAGTTGTTACAGAATATGGGCATGAAGTTAGGGGAGGTCTGTAGTTCCAATTTCGAGGAAAGGTTGTTCGGGGTAGCTTTTTCGCTTGCCTTCTTCGGGGCACTGCGGATTGGGGAGCTCGTGAGTCCAAGCGTGTCCAGGCCGGGAGGTTTGTTAGGAGAGGATGTGGATTTATACTCGGATAGGGTGGAGCTAGTGGTGAGAAGGTCTAAGACGGATCAGTTAGGGAGGGGGAAGAAGGTAGTTCTCTTCTCTGTACCAGGCTCAGATATGTGCCCGGTGGCACGGCTGAGGATATTTAAGGAGGTCAGAGTGGGCAGGGAAAGGGATCCTTTGCTGATGCATGCGAATGGATCCTTTTTATCACGGTTTCAGTTCACAAGTGTGTTTAGAGCAGTCCTGCGGACGTTGGGCCTCAAGGGGGAGGAATACGCGGGTCACTCTTTCCGCATTGGGGCCGCAACTGAGGCTGCTAGAATGGGATTTGGGGATGAGTTGATTAAGCGTATTGGGCGGTGGGAATCGTCTCGCTTTCGGTCTTATGTTCGTTTAGGGGATTGTTGAGGTTGACTGTGTTTTTTCTGTTTTAGGGCAGCCTCCGTGCCTGATTTGGATTTTAGGACATTCATATGTCTTTTGGGGAGCTTTACGGGCTGATGTCAGACCGAACGGCCGCCAGCTGGGTTTGGATAGAGAGGAGGCAGTGGTTCGCTGGCTGGGAAAACGCGGTATGGTATGGAGTGGAGTGCTGCAGGAATTTCACCGTTTTGTTCGGCTCGATAGGGTTCCCCACATATTAGTTTTGCATGTGGGCGGGAATGACCTTGGGGGCAGACCATTTAGGGAGTTGATACGGGATATCAAGTTTGATCTCCTACGGTTATGGGCAATGTTTCCGGAATTAATCACGGTTTGGTCAGACATCGTGCCACGCCATTATTGGAGGGATGCGAGGTCGGCTGACAAGCTCAATAAGGCACGGATTAAAGTTAACAGGGCGATTGGGCGTTTTATGGCCAGGAACGGGGCTGTTGTGGTGAGGCACAGGGAACTTGAGTCTGGTGCCGGGGCATTTTGGAGAGGTGACGGTGTGCACCTGAATGCTGTGGGGATAGATGTTTGGTCTTTGGGACTACAAGAGGGAATAGACACAGCGTTCCGGATGTGGGGGGGGCGCACGGGGTTAAGGGTTTAACCTCGTGCTTAGTGGCGGAGGGGGGTCCTCGAGGTTGGTGGCATTGAGGCTTAATTATGCGGCGGGGAGGGCCCCATGAGGGGGCTGGACTCCCCTGGGTGAGGTTAATTAATGAGCACTGGGTGTGTACAATTGGTGCCCTCGAGCCAATCGCTATCGGCTGGGGGTAAGAGCTCCTGGAAGTGCTTAGAGGTGTGGATATATATTTATTGAGGGCCTCGGGGACCACCTTCCGTGGGAATGTTTTTGGATTATTGTTTAAAAATTGTATTGTTTCAATAAAGATGGCTGCTGTGGCCAATTTTATCCAACAAGAGAGTTATGTCATTTGTGGGGGGTAATTGGGCACAGCGATTAGACAATACCCTGTCATGTAGGAGCCGGACTGGAGGCAAAGCCTGGGGGTAGGCTCCCCTGACAGGGTTTGTAGGGAGCTGGCTAGCAGGTTAGTCATAGGAGGGGTGTCTAAGGAGAGGGTCATAAGGGGAGGGGCTTAACGGGGTGTTGGAGGGGTTTATAAGCAGGGTTCAGGCGGGAAATAGGGGTCACTGGGAGATTTTCTCAACAGCTCCCACCCACCCTTCCCTATTTTTTATAGTTTAGGTAGAATATTTGATAGGATGTCTTTTTGTCACAGTGGCCTGTGCGGAGGGGGGTCCTCGAGGTTGGTGGCATTGAGGCTTAATTATGCGGCGGGGAGGGCCCCATGAGGGGGCTGGACTCCCCTGGGTGAGGTTAATTAATGAGCACTGGGTGTGTACAATTGGTGCCCTCGAGCCAATCGCTATCGGCTGGGGGTAAGAGCTCCTGGAAGTGCTTAGAGGTGTGGATATATATTTATTGAGGGCCTCGGGGACCACCTTCCGTGGGAATGTTTTTGGATTATTGTTTAAAAATTGTATTGTTTCAATAAAGATGGCTGCTGTGGCCAATTTTATCCAACAAGAGAGTTATGTCATTTGTGGGGGGTAATTGGGCACAGCGATTAGACAATACCCTGTCATGTATCACAGACTAATAGTGGTGGTTACAGTGGGCAGTGTAATGTATCACAGACTAACAGAGGTGGTTACAGAGGGCAGTGTAATGTATCACAGACTAACAGAGGTGGTTACAGCGGGCAGTACAATATATCAGACTAATAGAGGTGGTTGCAGAGGGCAGTGTAATGTATCATAGACTAATAGATGTGGTTGCAGAGGGCAGTGTAATATATCATAGACTAATAGATGTGGTTGCAGAGGGCAGTGTAATATATCATAGACTAATAGATGTGGTTGCAGTGGGCAGTGTAATATATCATAGACTAATAGATGTGGTTGCAGAGGGCAGTGTAATATATCATAGACTAATAGATGTGGTTGCAGAGGGCAGTGTAATATATCATAGACTAATAGATAGTTAAAGAGGGCAGTGAAAATGGTAGCAGCTAACCCACCAGTGTACTGTGTTTCCACTGAACAGGAAATAGGTATAGTCTTGATTTAACAATGGACTGCCAGCTATGACGCTACTCGTACACTGTTTGCACACCGATGTCTTTACCCTGCCGTACTCCGTAAACTGCCCCTTAGCAGACATAGCAACAGTGACATCTGCAGGCAATAAGAAAGTGCTACATCTTTTACTAGGAAATGCTGCACCCCAACAGGCGAGTGCCCATCTGTGTAAGGCTGGTGTTTTATTCTGCTCCGTTGTAACAGTTACATCCAAAAGCAAAGACTTATGTGAGCTCACCCGCTTGCCTTTCTCACCAATCACGCCAAGTGGACCAGGAAATCCCGTTGAGCCCTGTAACAAGATATTGTTAGTCAGCACTACGCCCTGGTTTTGCACTGTGTCATTCCCTGCTCATGGCTGCAGAGATTTTAGAACGCCCCAACATCTAGGCCACTGTATACAGTACGTTACCAAATATAATCTTTCAAATCAATGTATTTGATGCATGCCAGTCATGGTATAAAAACGGTCATGCAAAATAATAGGAACCATATTAGGAATTCTCTGCATTCATTAGAGCTACTGTACAATATGTTACTGTGCTCATCAGCAGAGTAACAGTAGTTACAATGTATCCATAGTTCTCTGTCTTTTATATGTTACAATATACTAGTTACTCTGCGGTGTAATTATACCATGGTAAAGGTTTATTATTTGACCATTATATGGTTTCATAGGTCATAGGCAAACAGCTTGATAAACTTCCTAGAATAATGTAAAGGCCTCTCCTTAGTCCTGTAATACCTTATTCGTCACCTTTTCGTCAATTAGTCAAACTCCAAACCCCGCCCCTTCGCCCAACATCTCTTTAAACACCTCCAAACTACAGACTTCAAAGTGGAAGCTTCTTTGAGGCCGGTCACATTAAGGGGGTGATTCCGATCTGGTCGCTACGTTGCGACCGATGATTACTGCCTGCGCACGCGCATAATTGCTTATGTGCATGTGCAGGTCTTCACTGCGGGCGCCCTTGGAGATTTGCATAGCGGGGGGGGGGGGTGTAGGAGGCGGGCAAGGGGTGTTTGCATGTGAGCGCCCTGCATTTCCTGGGCGTAGCCAAGGAAGTGCTGGGCATCCAGGGGGAGGATACCGGTCTTCCAGGGCAGACTAATCTTAGGCACCAGAGCTATAGAAATCATTCGATGGTCGGCGATCATTGAATGTTTTCGGCCCACACGCAAGCCTGCGGGGACAATCGGCAAAACATCCATTCGCAAGCCTGCGGGGACATTCGGCCTCCATAGGGGTCGGGCATTCGTGGCGTTACTTGTTTAGATAAATAGACACACTTACCTTTCCACCTTGACGACCAGGATATCCTGGTAGACCTGGAACTCCCAACTTTCCCTGGTGAAAGAAAATACATAGTGTGTCATCAAGAACATAATGCAGCTGGGTGTGTACTGTGCAGCTGCTTGGGCTTATGTACAGTATGATGGGAAATAATGAAGCTTTTAAGGATTATTGAATTCAAAGAGTACTTCCGGCAGAGGGTCATGCTAATTATATCCTGGGGTCATGCCAATTATATCCTGGGGTCATGCCAATTATATCCTGGATCATGCCAATTATATCCTGGATCATGCCAATTATATCCTGGGGTCATGACATTTATATTCTGGAGTCATGCCAATTATATCCTGGGATCATGCCAATTATATTCTGGGTAGACTGTGATAATTATATCCTTGGGTTGTTCAGCCCTAAAGGTTTCACGGTTGGACAGGACTGGACAGAGTTTATTCTGGTCACTGATTCCTTTGCCATTCTTGCAGGACCACCGCCTATATGATCTTGGCATGCTCGTTTTTTGTAAATCCCAATTAAAGAGGTGAGTGGATGATGGTGTTATGTAACAATTGCAAAAAAAAAAGTATGATCTTATATGACCTAGGGAACATAGGAACAATGTTAATATAAAACGTTGGCGGTCTATTTACTGAGCTATTGTTCGAAAAATAGTGCTATAGCCTGTATTGTTCCTTTGTACAGCGCTGCGAAACACTTGTGGCGCCTTATAAATAAAATTATAATAATAATAATAATAAAGTTCTAATAATATTCAGTATATACTGTATGTGCAAACATGATATATTGGCTCAGGCTTGGAGAATTAACCTACCTTTTCTCCAGGTATGCCCAATACGCCAATCTCTCCCAGGGGCCCAGATTGTCCCTTTGGCCCTTCAGGACCATCTTCTCCACGCACTCCAAGAATTCCGGGATCCCCCTACAAATAACAGTAATAGGAAGACACATTGATAAAACGGAAAATAGTATTTAAAACAAATAGACAAATAGATGTGTATGCTGATTGGTGTGTCACGAACACTTCTGTTACCCAGGGTCTCTACTGGTCACATTGCTCATCCCTTAGCCAGTCCCCTTTCCGGAATCCAGAACAGCATAACCTATGTTGTTCCTAAACCCTCTCCACCCCAGGGTCTGGACAGTAGGGCAGTAGTGCACTGGCGCTTGCTGTGCCCAGGGCCTGGCATTTCCTGCTTTCTCAGGGTAAATGTTCTAGCAGTATAAAAGGGGCATAAGTTCATCTCAGTTGTCCGGAGGCAGATTGGAGTTTGGTGCACCGTAAATATGTTGTGTGTCAACATTCGCCTGTGCGTATCATCTCAGGGTCCAGCAGAATGGCTTGCTGCAGCACAGGCTACGTGGTACAAAGCAGGGGCCATACTGTCCCCTATTGCAGATGTTAGCAGGGCTCCCACAGAGTGGTCCCACTTGGATCCCACTGTAAACCACACAGATGCTGCTTTACATGCAGGTGCCCCTTCAGTGCTTGGAGCCCAGTGACTGGAGCCTTCATTGACTCTGGGAGTGTCGCTCCTGCATAAAGATTAATGAGCCATAACTCCAGTAATACAGACAAGGGAGGACTGGGAATTTCATACAAGCATATTGGCATTGGGAAATGACTTAATACATAGTGAATTCAATGTAAGCATTCCACACATAAGTATTGTAGGGATTTAACAATGCTCCTTCCTTTCTCACTCTAGTTTTCCTGACGTTCCTGGAATAACACTAATGGATGGTGTTTAGCTGGAGAAAGAGCCTCAGGGGCAAGTAGCTAAGCTGGCTGGGAGTTGCATCCCAAAAAACAGATCCACCGATACACAGGCAGAGAGAGAGAGAGACAGACTCACAGATGGACAGCCCCTGCCCATCTTCCAATCCTCTTACTCTGTCTCCTTTGATCCCAACGTCTCCTTTGAAGCCAGGAAATCCATCTTCACCCTGTAACAGAGAAAGCAGTACAGCCGTTAATTGGTCACTTGCAGTTGGGTCCTTTGCTTTGTGTTTAGTCTTTGTGGACCATCTATAGAGCAGAATATAATGACCACATCTTGCCCACTTACCTTCTCTCCTTTGCCTCCCTTTATCCCTCTCACACCAAACGCTCCCTGAAAAATAAAAGTCAGACACCAACATCAATTTAATAAAAAAAATCCCACATGGACAAATTACTGAGGTTGTCCTATGTATCACAGGGGGGGGGGGGGGCGCAAAGAAGAAAGGTGTGAAGGAACCCGAGAGGTCTCTGACCAGGAATCCCCTTCTCTTATGTCAAACTAGCTCAGGTGTTACAGAAACTATAGATTTCCATCAAAATGTCTATAACAACCTTGTGTGATGAACTGGACAATTAGGTAGGATCACAGGGGGGGGGGGGGGGCGCAAAGAAGAAAGGTGTGAAGGAACCCGAGAGGTCTCTGACCAGGAATCCCCTTCTCTTATGTCAAACTAGCTCAGGTGTTACAGAAACTATAGATTTCCATCAAAATGTCTATAACAACCTTGTGTGATGAACTGGACAATTAGGTAGGAAACATACTGTATGCAATAAATTATTACACTGTCTATAATAATAGCTCATTATCAATGGCAAATACATATATAATTCATATCTCCACTTACCTTAACTCCGCGAGTTCCTGGATATCCAATAGGACCTGGAGAGCCAGGAAGACCCTAGTAGCGAGGGAGGAAAAATAGATTTGGAATTTGCCTTTCAGTAAGAATCTGTTTGTGATCTGGCGCCAGCCACATAGCCAGTTGTACCAAAACGTAGTTACCCAAAGCACCAACACCTTAGAGCAACTTAACATCTCCAGGTGTAATATCTCAACGTTCCAATCCAAATCCTGTATCTTTAAGGATGTGAGAGTCAACCGTTGTCCTTACTTTTGAAGGACATTGGGTGTTCCCGATAATTACCTTTGGTTCCTTCCCGACCACTGCAGCTGTGTGGACTGTACAGTGCAGGGTAGCTGGGTGCAAAGAGTAGTGCCAATATTTTGGGCAGTGAGTATTATAGTGTATATGTGTCCATTGTTTAACTTCACTGTTATTAGTTTTGCCCTACTCAAAGCAAGGAGCATCAATGTACCCCCTCTGGTCATCTGAAGAAAACCTTTACTCTTCTCCAACTACCACCGTCTTCTTCCATCGACCCAAGCACTCTGGCTGAAGCTATACACACACACACACAACACCACCACCCAATATAAATGTGTGCTGTGCATTGGCCACTTTATTCCTTGATAATTAGATCTTGTATACATTCTACTTTTATTTTAATATTTTACCAACTTTATGAAAGTCTCTCCAACTTGTATACTCACTTGAATCCCCTTTTCCCCAACAGGTCCTTCTCTCCCGGGATGTCCCTGTGAACAAGTGACAGTATCATATGAAGTAGCTAAAGGTACAATAAGTGCTCACACGTTCGTTCTTTAATACCAAGGAAATTATTTATCAATACATGATTATGCTCACTGTGGATGATAAAACTCGTTGCATATGATAAATGGTGATTTTAGCCAATCAGCCCCCAACTGCCATTTTTCAAACACATGACCATGCAGAGCTGATTAGCTGGACACCATTTATCATACACCGTGATTTTTATCACTCACACCGTCACACGTTATATCACTCATTGATAAATGAGCCCCTAAGTTTCACTCTAAAAGCAGCACCTAAAAAGGAAATTTTGGGGTACAGACAATTTGTACACAGTTGTTTCAATTATCCCTAATTCAGTTGTGGACTATTTGTTCCAATGGTATGGAGTTCTTCTACATCTGAAAGATGTCTGGTGTTTGCTAAAGTGCTCCCCGTGGCACCATATACAGGTATATATACTTCAGCCTTACAACTATTAGCAGCATCTAGTAATATAACTACTACAGTCGCACTATTGAGTATATTACTCATTTTCTACAGAAAACTCTATTTGTTTGTAATTTACAGTATATGGACGTTGTTCTTCATGGCATATGTATCGGATGATCTATTTGGAACCCATCGCTTTTATTTCTGGAATTTCTTGTAGTATATTAGTAGTCTCTTATATTAGTAGTCTCTTTCATGACATATTTCTGGAATATTTTTGTAGAATATTACTGCATGTCATTTACTTGCCTTTATTTTGTTTTTTATCAACGATAAAGATTTTTTTTTTTTTTTTTAAGTTCCGCTAACTTTGGGAAAATTGGAGGTCAAGAGTCAAAAACGTTAAATCTCAACAACCAATCATAAAACAATAAAACAAACGTTCTAAGAAATACAAGACATAATTACAGAAGGGGTACTCTAATAAAGTACAATATTCTGGACAGTGGCCAGATACCTCCCTGTAGAAACTGGGGGCCAAATGTAATAGGGTGAGAGTTTCAGAAAGTGTGAGATTTTGGGAGAGTTTTCCCATGTTTTTTAAAGCAGCAATCAACTACATGGCAAAAATCAACCTGGTTTTGCAGTGTAATTGATTGCTGCTTCAAAAAACATGGGAAAACTCTCCCAAAATCTCTCACTTTCTGAAACTCTCACTCTATTACATTTGTCCCTCATAAGCAATGTTACATGGATCTATAATTGAGCATAGGACAATAAATGCATGCCTTGCCATCCTTTTAGCATTTTCTATCCACAATAGTGTGGCAGGGCATGCTGGGAGCTTGAAAAAATTGGAAAAATTTTATATTGCACATATCAACCAATCAGAATGTGTCTATCATTTTGCTATTGCAGCATAAAAAATGATAGACAGACTCTAATTGGTTGCTATGGGCAACATCAGCTTTTTCATTTTTAAAAGTTTTTGTAAATTTATCCCATAGTGTCCTAAATATGGGGCCGATTCAGAACCACTCATAGCGGGCCAAATTTGGCCCCATCCCCAAAGTTTGGGGTTTGCAAATGGCTTTGGTGAGTTTCACATTTGCCGAGTCGTTCGATCTAGAGGGGGCGGAAGGGGGCAGACAGTGGGTTGGAGCAGGGGAACTCCCAGCATTTTATGGGCATCCCCATAAAAACACTGGCCGTTCCCCTGTGGATGCAAGCGTGGCGTTGTATGCTCGGGGCCGGCAGCTAACATCACATGATGTCAGCGCCCGTATTCAGCCATCTCTGGCCACAATAAAAGTCAGTCTAGACTGTCTTTGATTAACGAAGGGGAAACAAAAAATATATTTTGTTCTCGTTCGGTTGCATGCGAGGGGATGTGTTCAAGAACACATCCCCTCGCATACTAGTGAGGGGATTAGGCGGTGACGGGATTCCACATATTTTCATGGTTACCGATGGGGATTTAGGTCATATGAACATCTCCTAGAAAACGTGACTCTTGGTGTCCTAGTCGGGAGAGCGAAATGAAGTTGTGTCACAAAAAAACTTAGGCCAAGTTTGGCCAATGTAGGTGCCAGCGGCATTTGCCAAGAGACTGACACCGCTGCTCCGAAATACTAACATGAGATCAGCATGACTGTGTCCTTCCTAAAATAGAAACCTACTGTACTGTGTGCTGGCCGAGTTTATTCCCGGGTGATGATCGATCACAACGCATTAAACATAAACGATTACAAATGATGTGAATTTGATGGAGCATGGAACAAAGTCAGCGAGGGTAACACATGACTTCATACAACACAAGATCAAGTATCAATCACACACAAGAGGAGAATACATGGTGTATTTGGCAGGTTTATTACAACATTGATTTATATAGAAGTTAGCAAAACCAGAACCAACAGATATACACGTCTGTACAGTAACCTTCATCCTCTGTGCATTGTTCTTACTCATCTACATACAAAGTCAAAGTATGACGCAAGATGGACCTTTAAATCCAGGCTTAAAATTCTGACCTTGGAACATTTCATTAGGTTGTGCACACAGACAAATCGAGAGGGGAACTCTAGCTCCTCCCATTGGTGTGTCTTCATGACATCGATCCCCCTCTCATCATAATGTTCCCCCAATCTCATGTTTCACCCAACACACCCCCAATATCTTCATATTAACTCTGTCACCTCACTTTCCTGTGACCACAGCAAGGAATGAAGATCAGAGGCCCCACTATTTCCCTATATACTGAGCAACTCACCCAATAATCCTGTTAGTGCAATTGCATAGCGGTGGCACAGAGACAACATCTAAACACACCGTGTATCCTACAAGTACTCACCGGTGGCCCTTCCGATCCAGCCAGACCTGATATGCCCTGCTTTCCTGGGGGACCCTGTAAAGAGACAATAGAGACAATGATGGAGTTTTATTTTAGGATTATCACCAATTATTTAATTAGAAAGAGCAGTTTATTCCCCAGCTACCTGTCACCTACACCACCTTCTATTATATACATAAAATTCCACTACAGGAACCCCGACAATCTCGTTTTATTTTGCTCTTCTCCACTCCATTTATTGTGGTTTCAATTTCTATTTCCAATTAATTGTTCATTGACTTTTCTGAACCTTTATTAATCCTCCATTAACTCACTTAGCTGCAAGTACCCGGTACATATGGGGGACACTGATGACTCTGGGAATAGAGGATGGACCTAGGAGGAGGCACTTAAATAGTTATCTAAACTGAACTGAGGCCTCTCTCATTCTATACTAGCCCACCTTGAACAGAGCATCCGTGTTCTTTGAGGTGCTGGGTACACATCCTTAAAAATACCCTCTGTAAGCTCTAAACTGTTATAGGTCTCTCATCGTTACTAAAAATGCAATACATTACAGAATGTGTTGCTTTGTTCTAGCATAAACACACAGGGAAGACTGTATGGAGACCAGTACATGTAACACTTTCATAACATAACATAGAAGATTAACAAACAAGAGTGTACAATTAGACATCAAAGAGAAAGGCACTCCGTGATAGCTTAAGATACACTGCCACCTACTGTCCCTCCAGTATAGCGTCTCAAGTCATTCTCAGCCTGCAGCTGTTGCTAAACTCTATTACATCCTTCTTATGAATTCATCAGGTATACAAGCTTCTATAAACCGCACCAGCCATAACTTTATAATAACCCTCTTACACAATGATATAAAAGAACTATGATGTATAGTAATAAGTAGAAGTATTTGGACTTACCTTCTCTCCTGGCATTCCAATAGGACCCTGAGGTCCCGGTAAACCCTGCAATGACATTATTGAAATAAGGAGCTGTATACCAAACAAAGTGTACTGTTCATACGGTCTCCATGTTCCAAGTTGGTTTTGATCGGTTTGCCAAGAGCACACAGTATGTGTCAAGGCTGCTGATATTTCTAAACCTAAAGACAGAAGTAATGGATTTGATATGTAGGTGCTCCCCCGAGTCACTCCCATATTCATGGATCGGTGATGTCATGAAATTTGCATAACTTTGCTATATAGCATTCACAATATTTAGTAGGTAAGTAATATGTGCAATATATATAAAACACTCCTCAGATGATATCTGTCTAGAATTGGTGCATTTTCTTTACATCTCATTACAGTTCTCCGAGATTCATGTCCTTATAATAACAGGTAGATTTCCTGCCAGATAACTCTTCAGTGTTTCTCTACTGGGTTTGTAGTTACTCACATGAGTTCCCGGGTTTCCCTGCTGTCCATTGGGTCCAGTCTCTCCTTGAATGCCCTGTTTGATAGAACAACACCCAGTATATTTGAGACAGGTAATTATACAATCTAGTTTATTGAACATGATATTTTCCATTCATTTGGGGGGTATATTCCATTATGTATGCCAAATAATATGGCATGTTAGTCATCTACTGCCGCACGCCTATTAGATTGTAAGCTCCATTGGGTAGGGCCATTTTGACCTTGTTTATGTCATTTCAATGGCACTGCAGCCCAAGTGGTGGAATGGGGGAGCCGGCTTTTATGGGGTCACTTGGTCTCTGCAGATTTGAAAGCGTCTGAAAGCCCATATGGAATTTGATGAAAATGTCCCTTAAAAAAATGTCCACCAGCTTGGAGGAGACAGATGCTAGTGGTCCTGCTGGACAGATGGCTAGATGTCCTAGCGGGTAGCGTATATCGCTACCCAGAAGTTTTGGGTTCCAGATAGCGAGCCTGGTGTATATCACTGGAAACAAGCAAAAAAACACTGGCAATGAGCATGTAACCCCTGGGAACGAGCATGTAACTCCTGTCAATGAGCATAATACCCATGGCAACGAGCATTTAGGTAAAAAAAATTAGTATAAATCTATGTTCTAATGCAGAATTTTTTTTGGCAGGGAGGAACAAAATTTGTAGTTACACGTCATTTACCTGTATCATGGACCCCTGAATGTAATGTGATGTCACGTTATAAATATAGAGTAGTAGCAATAATGATAATGATCTACTTACTTGATTTCCTTTTGGCCCTGGAGCTCCATCGATACCACTCACACCTTGTTGCCCAGGTGGGCCAGGGGACCCCCGGGGACCCACCAAGCCACGTGCACCCTGTAAGGTAGGTGCATCATATTACCTCATAATAATTGGCTATATTAACATGTAAGTAAAACTATGGTCATGCATTAACATTTATTCAAATACATTGGGGGAGCCATATTACTACAGTAGATCTAATATATATAGATGTCAGGGGAACAATGCCCCCTAGAGACTAAATGACATTTACACACCATAAAAGACGGAATAGAGTAGTGGTCAGGGAACAGGGGTAAATTACTCCAAATGGTGTCAAATTGAATTTCTGGGGGTAATGGACGGTAGTACAGCCGAAACACAGCCGGGCATGCATATGAATCTATATGCATGCCCGGCTGTGTTTCAGCAGCGCGGCCATCCATTACCCCCAGGAATTTCATTTCATTACATATACAATCTATATATATATGCCTGGCTGTGTGTGTTACAGTACTGTAGTGTACAAGGACCTGATGCAGTGCAGTGTGCCAGGCCCTTGTGTATAACACGCTTCCCTGCATGATGCCCCGGCCCCGCCTCCAAGTCCACCCGCTTTTTCAGTAGAGTCGACTAGTTGATGCGCCATCTCAGCAGCACGCAGTCTGTACTGTCGATGCGGCACCGAGTTTCTTTGCCTGGGTATAGGCTCCTATCAAGGGGTACCCATCTCTAGTCTAGGGAAAATAAATGTCCACAGACTGTCACTGTATCATCTTGTAGTACTGACACTGATAGTTGCCTGGACATCACAATTATGGGGTGTATTCAATGCTGGGGGCGAGCTGTGACAGCAAGCAGGGCTCTCTGCTCGCTGTCACAGCTCGCAGGGCTGCCGGCTCGCTGTCACAGCTAGCAGGGTCAGTGTTTAACTGACCCCCCTGCATACGCTGTTTCACCCTTGCTCTGTTTTTGGAGAGGGGGGGGAAACGGCGTATTCAGCTGCTGAAACAGCGAGACTCGCGGCTAAATGCAGCGGGCTCCCTGCATTAGCCGCAAGCTTTGCTGTTTGGGGGAATTTCCCTGCGGCATTGAATAGGGCCGCATTGAATACAGACCAATAGATCTCTATAAGAACAGATCAGTACTGGGGACAGTTCTCTCTTACAGATGACAGTCGCAGAGTCTTTTCTAGGCAAAGTAGGTGGTGTCACCCCCTACAGGTACCAGTCATATTCACAGTTCTCCGATACAGTAGGAACACATGTGCGAGGACCACCTAGCTGTACATGAAATAGAAAGACCACTTACTGCCTCTCCAGGGGACCCGGCTGGTCCAGAAGGTCCATCAGAACCCTGAGAAGACAGGAGAGCATCATCACAGTGTAATACAGGAGGTACAATACTGTAAATTAAGTGTTTTGAATAGCAGTTATGATAGTTTATCATCTAGACTACACTGTAAGTGCATGCATGGATTCATAGCAGTCTCTTTGGAAGATTAAAGCAGATGTCTGAATTGTTGCTATGGTTACAGCACCTTTCTCGTTCAGTTACTGTGAACAATTATATATAAATGTGCAGACCACACTTGCAGACCCCTATATAGTGCTGTACTGTATTAACTGCAGCTATCTATCAATGGCATTTTCCAACATGCGTCGCATCTGTTTTAATGCCAAAGTCAATGCTGTAACCAACGGCGCTGAGAGGGGGATGGAGCAGGTACTGAATACCCAGACCTGGGCCTGTCTGGAGTGCCTGGGCTACACATGGAAGGGAGTGTGCACAATCTTCAGAGTGGATCTATTTTCCATAGGTCGTTCCCCATGATTGGCCCCTAAGGAAGCAATCGGAAGGGTAATGAGGGGTGTCTGACATGTACCACACTGCCCATGGAGTTGGTATGGTCGCTGTTCTGATGGAGGGGCCTCAAAACTCACCCTTTAAACTGATAATATTTAAACACATGAATCGCTCATGTGAATTATGCAGTGATTAGGGATTAGTAGAAAACACTCAGACATTGAACTATAAAAGCCACAACCATATTTCCAAATGCCTGGTAACTTGTAGTGCCAAAAAGCCAGTCAGGTCAGGTATGGACGAGATAAAATAGATAAGATACAGTATAACGGTATTAGGGGTGTGGCCACAAATGATAGTGTAGAAGCTAAAACAGTATTAGGGGTGTGGCCTCTAAAAGGAGTGGAGCAGATATAACGGTATTAGGGGTGTGACCACTAAAGAGAGTGAAGCAGATATAACGGTATTAGGAGTGTGGCCACTAAAGGGGACGGGGCAGCTCCACCCCATGGTAGAAGATGATCATCACTGTGCCACAAAACAGTGATGTGATGTGCACAGTGGTTGGGATGATTGCAGCATCGGGGTGGGGGACAGTTACTTTGCTCAGTACTGAATACATACTTAGATGCTATTCCATTATAACATAACACATAACCCAAAGTGGATTTTACCTTGTCACCATTATTTCCACTTGGACCAGGAGGCCCTTGATTTCCCAGGTCTCCCTGCAGTAGAGAAAAGAGAAAATGAGATCAGAACTCTTGGCAGGACATCGTAGCCTATAATCAGGACACAAGGTGTCCCTTGATGTTTCCACAGTCTTTGTAAGTCACAACATCGCTGCTGAAGGGGTAAAACTGCTTCATCCTCCATGTAGCTGGACATATGATGTCATTTCCTCCCATTAATAAAACAAGCTTGAGGATAGGAGGCCAGAGACAGATTTATTAAGCACCAAGCTCACGAAACACCATTATTCCTTTCCACTTACCCTGTGACCCTTATCGCCTGGAAGTCCCGGCAAGCCATCAAATCCACGATCACCCTAGGCCAAGAAAAACAGGGATGAATCTTTGATATACTGTACCTGTAAATGCCATCTGTCGTTTCATGACCAACGAGAAGAGCATCTTATGCCTACACACAGGGTGCAGGAAGCCACTAGCAGTGGTTCAGTCTCAATGACCACATCACCACGTTGTTCTACGTGTGGTGAGGCAGGCGGAAATGATTCACTACTGAAGCCAATATCTACCACCTTCACCCAATGCTATCAGCCCTTCTCTGAGTAATATACAGAGAGTCACTTCTAAAGATGGTAGTTGGCAAATCCTCCTCATATTCTGTTGGCACCTGGAAATGCCAGGACAATCAAACACTAGCAACCATCTGTTGATGACCCTCATGAATAGGTGTGTCTATAGAGATGAGGGGTCTGGGAAATGTGGCTGCAGGTCTGGAAAATGTGGCCAAATGTCCATCCATTGAGGATCTATCTATGTAATATAGCAGGTATTCTGTACAATGCACCTGGGTTTCTGACTGTGCAAAATGAATCTTAGACATTGCAATAGTACTGTAATACCAACGTAGGAGTAATGCTGGTGAGAATGTGATGCACTGGTTACTATAGAATGGGTGGGTCTAAGATGTGTAAAGAAAGGGTACAATGAATGCTAGCACTATGGCAGCAACTAAATGCTGCTATAATTTGGGTGGAGATATTTGCTTGCACAATGTGGGATAATCGTTGGTACAGTCTGGGAGAACTGACTGATGCTACCATAGAGTTCAGTTTCAGCATAATGCAGAGAGCATTCATTCACTTCCTATGGGGGTTGTGTATGCCTGTGTGTGTGAGTGTGTGTGTGAGTGTGTGTGTGTGTGTGTGTGTGCGCGTGCGTGTGTGTGTGTGTGTGTGTGTGAGAGTGAGTGGGGGGGGGGGTAGCACTGAGACTCTCCGAAGTAATCTTCAGATATTATATTTTGTGTATTCTGTATGCATAAAATAACTGTATCATATTGACCTAGGTGTGACCTGATTTTGTGTATTAAAATGGCTGATATGCATGTGATCTGGTTCCAGGGCTGAAGAGATAGTATATGTTCTCTTTAAGTCAAGGAAGCAAGATAATGATCCCATCCCAACAGACATTCTTTTTAGGCTAGTTCAAGAAATAGGTATCTGAAAAAGGTTATCAATGAGGTTAGAGAAGTGTCCAAAGAACGGAATTTTGTGACCATCTGGTCTGTCTCAACCCTCCATTTCTACTGAGACAGTTACTAAAGTTCAAATCGCCAGGCATGTCCAAACTGTGGCCCTCCAGCTGCTGTAAAACTACAAATCCCATCAGGCCTTGCCACAGTTTTGCTAGTAGGGAATGTATAAAACTATTGCAAGGCATGCTGGGATGTGTAGTTTCACAACAGCTGGAGGGCCATAGTTGGACATGCCTGCACTAAGCAATACTGTATTTTTACTGATACTGTTTGTAATATAGTCTAGTGTGTACGCTCAATATGTTTTTTGTAGCACATTCTCATTAATGATGTTCACAATTTGACTATATCGTCAGCGACTGCATGTACAGATCGGGGACAGGATGATGTCACTGGGGACAGGATGACATCACTGAAGGATATCATAAACAAGGTGATATAGGATAAGTACGAGATCTTCCAAAGTGTTCATTACCTTAAGGAGGGTCTTTAGATTGGTGACACAAACTTTTTTGTTATACGTAATGTATAGCAAAAAAGTTTGTTTCACGCCAGAGTACAAACATCATGTAAATTAGAGAACTGACTTTTTTTTTAATTATTTTATTTCCCTTATATTTCCTTGAATCTAATGCAATATCATCTGTTTTTCTATGTTTGCAATATTTATTTTCTGCAATCAGACCTTAGAAATAGTTTTCAGATTAAATACATCTGAATAGAATATTCACTTATTTCTTGTTGAACGTGTGAGCCTGTGCTGACCAATGCTACATACTTATGTTTAAATGTGAAATATTAATATTGGTCCAGAGAACGTAAAGACTCCTTTTAATTCCTTTCACGATGGCAGTGATCAGTGATAGACCAAAGTGCGCAACCATCATGGCTGTCTTAGACTGCGGTATCTGAGCGCAGACTGGAATCATGATGTACAGTATAAAGACTGGAGAAATGGAAAAGTTGCCAAGAGCAACCAATCAACTTCTACATATTTTATAGAATGTACTTGGTACGTACTAGCTAGAAGATGATTGATTGTTCTGGGCCAGTGGTATCAAACTCATGGCCCTCCAGCTGTTGTGGAACTACACGTCCCAGCATGCCCTACCACATATTTTATATAATGAATTGCTAGAACTGTGGCAGGGCATGCTGGGACATGTAGTTCCACAACAGCTGGAGGGCCATGAGTTTGACACCACTGTTCTGGGCAACGTCTCCCCTTGTCCACACTTTAGGAGGCTTGATACATCTCCTATATAGTATTTTTAAGTTTTTCTGATAATATATAATATATTCAATTATTAAATAGAAAAAATGATTTTGCTAGAGATGTGGTCCACCAGATACAGTATAAGGAAAGGAACTTCTGCTCTGGCCACAGCTTTTCGTACTTGGTGGGGTATTTATCAACTTGGAAAGAGAAAAAGTAGAAAGAGATAATGTACCGACCAATCAGCTTTGTCATTATTGAAACACAGCCAGTAAAATAACAGTTCAAATCTAATTGGTTAGTCTTCTGTGCGTGGATCTAAGCATTCAATCAGCACGCTGGGTCAGAGAACAGCAGCCAGCAATAGGAGAAAGGGGACTTAATATGGGGGTGGGAGAATGTGTGCTCAGAAAGCTCAGATCAGACTTCTACTGGTTACATTAAGTATGTATATTTATCACGGTATAAAGCCGCTCCACCATATTCCCATACTTGTTCCAGAGCAGGGGGTTTGGATACTACCTGCACTTTATAATGCACTGGTCTGCACAAGTACAGTGCTAAGATTTACACCTACCTTGATTCCAGTTTCTCCAGGTAATCCACGGCCGCCATCTGCTCCTCCGCGCCCCTGAGAGATAACAGAGAGAAGATGAACACGGCCAGTTTGAGAACACAAACAGAGAGGGGCAGAATGGAAAAGGAGGTATGGAAATAAGCAAGAAGGAGAGGGGGGGGGGGAGAGAGAGAGAGAGTATGAGTGATAGGTTGATGGAGTCGATGATATTAATATACACATAATGTAAGTGTAGGATTGATACTCACTCTTTTACCAATCTTTCCAGGGGGTCCAATGATGCCTTGAAAACCCCGTGGGCCCTGGAACCATAAAGGAATAATTCAGATAGTTTCAAAAAAGGGCAAGATGCTATGGAGCCATCTTTCCACCATTGGGTGACACAAGCAGAATAAGTCTGGGCAATATGGCAGATAGATGGCGCTGTGCACAAGTGCAATATACCTGGCGGGTCAGTGCAATGTGACTGCAGGATGTGTAATGAGGCTGGTGGTCTATGCTGGTCTTATGGAAACAAACCACCTCACCATAGGGTGACACAGATAGGATGAAGCTCTGCACTGCGGGAGATGGGTGACACTGTGCAGTGTTGAAGAACACCTGTGTAATGAACCTGCAGGGTTGTATAAGGAGGCTAGCTGCATATACTCGCTCCCATTATATGGTTATGCAGGCAGGATAATGGCTGATTGTCCCAATTCAACCAAAAATATGTATGAGAATGTTCCAAAATGGTAATTGTTAACATTAAGGGGTTAATCCAATCAGGGGGACATTCAGAGTTGGTTGAAGTTTAGCAAAATTGAGCAAAACTGCAATCTCCAGCAGTATTCTGTGGGGGTGGTGCCAAGCACTACATAAGTCCGATCCAAAGGCCTACATTTTCCAGGTAATTCCCAGGAAAGGCGGCGCCCCACAACTCCATGTTGTTGCATCGCCGCCCCTGTAGCCATGCGGTGGCCGCAGTTTAAGTTTTCATTGACACATGCGTAGTTGTCGGTAAATCGCAACCTGGGATTTTCGGACAATTGCGCAGAGGTCTGAATCAGGCCCCTGGTGCGAGGTTGTGCTAGTTGGCTTGTGCATGCCGCTTTCCCAGAAAATTCACAATGCAAACTGAATTTACAATACATTTCCAATTTTGAATTGTGTTTCCAGAGAAAATTCATATTTTTTTTACTGGACACCCTCCTGCATAAAATGGACTTGCTTGCTTAAGAGGCTATTACCAAACCCCCTTCATTTGGAGGTTTTCAATTAGCTGAATTGGGCTAACAACTTCATGTCATTTTTGGGTTTAAAAAATAAATTACCTCAAGTTGCACAATTCAAATTTTAACTTTTACAAAAAATAAGTACTTTTCATAATTTAGATTTTTAAAAAGTCACCTCACATTACCCTAAAAGCTCATTTTTTTAATTAAATTGTATTTTATTTGTATATTTAATCCCTTTTTATTAAACAAAATTCTTTGGCTATTTGTGGGGTTTTTCAATTTAAAAAAAATGCAAAAATCCTCCATTTGGCACCTTCTAAAGGCACCCAGTACTTGTGGCTATTATCAGCCTTCTATCTGCTAATGAAGTTATTACTTCTTTTGGGGTCCAGGAAGATCTCCCCACTTTTTCATGCACTGCTCCGAAATCGTTTGGTAGAAAATTTGCATACCCTTGCCGCGACTACCAAAGTGCATAGTCTTGGAGTTTTATAAAACAAACTCACATTTGCAGGCATGCACCTAACTGGTGTGACCTCCTAAGTATCTCCTCCAACAAAAACAGGAATAAAGGACATGGGTGCTCCCTCCTCAACTTTTTTGAGGTGAAGTACCGCCAGTGACCACTAGAGGCCACTAGATGGACTAAATTACTCCTTAACAGAAAGTGAAAGCAAAATTATCTGTTTGAAAGAACTTCCTGCATATGGACAGACGGAGCTGTGGAGACAGAGATTGGAGGTAGGGACTAAGCAGGTAGGGACTAACAGGCTTTTAACTAGTATGAGAAAACAAAACAAGGTATAACAAATTATTTCAACTTCAGCACTCAAGCACCACCAACAGGTCATGTTTTGTAGACTCATTACTCAAGCACAGGTGCGTTAACCTATGTTGCTGTGTCAGTTTCCATCCCACATGTTCCACAGGCAGCAATTTCAAACCATGACCAGTTGTGGATACTTGAGGGGTGAGGTTAAGAACCACAGTAAGAAATAGAAGAAAGCTCAAATCCCTTACCGGAGGTCCTGATTCCCCAAAATCACCCTTTAGACCTTGTGGACCAGGTGCACCCTGAAATATAAGCAAACAATACAAACTTTAAGTGGTTTCTCAGTTCTGGCTCTTTTGTATTTATCAGTGAACAGAAGGAACACTAATCTTAATATGAGGTAAAAGGAAATGTCGTTACAACTCCTTATAAACATACTTACAAGAGGACCTGAGCGCCCCGTCATCCCCAGTGGCCCAGGCGGACCTTTCATAGCCATCTGACAATAGAAGCAATGACATTAATCAGCAATGCAATGGAAGCAATTTTTAGGAAAATCCCCTCAACCCAAAAACATGCTCCACGGTACACGTTACCTTGGCTTGCTGCAAGATGTTCTGCGCCTGTGCTTCCTGAAATGACACCGTCTGTCCTGTGCCATCACCACCGTACTGGAACTATACAAGAGATACACACCACATAATATTTTCAGTTGTAGTTGGATATAGTGCAACATAAATTCATGTTCAGAGCAGTTTATGTTCTCGGCCCCAGTGCTAAATGGAGAAATGACGTACAGGAGACACAGTGTGTGGCCAGTAGCCGGTAGGACCTACAGCACCGCTATGGTCCCATACAAGTAACGAAGGATGAGAACTGCCCTTAGTGTTTCTAAAGGCAACTGGTGATCACTTGTCCCTCCACACATACGGAACGTGACCAGATATTGGTTTATGCATGCGCACGTTGGGTCCTGCATCGCCGGATGCAAGTAACCCCTAACCGGCAGCTGAATGACAGCCAATGACAGCTTGGGGGTGGGGAAAAGGAAGTCATGAGATTAGGGGGGGGGGGGATGTTGGCCCTGTTTTCTGGTAGTGATTAGGCAAGTGTCTGTCTAACAATTCAGATTTATTGCCCCCAGCTATGGAGCGGTGGCAGCCATTCTGAGTGAGCCTTATGGCCAATGCAGCGACCGATGGTCACGATGCTGCCTTTACGGATGGAGCCCATTGGATCTGAGATACCAGCAATGAGTGTCTTTCGTCCTCAGACGCTTGTGGCATTCCCATTATTCGAATCACTGCTGCTTTCAAAGGTGCAGCTACAATGCAGACATCCTCCATCTCTGAATCAGGCCCCATTCTAGCAGTTACATTACTGGCCTGATACTGTATGTCCTGCAGCACGTCACAGATGGCAACCGCTCCACATAGTTTGCAACAGCCCAATTATATGGGTGCTGCCATTACAGTGAATTCATACAAAGGAATCTCCAAAGCAACGAGAGCTCTGTCACTTACAGCGTGAGTTCTACAGAGTAATTATTTAATTGTATTGGTTCTTTATTATGCCCCATAGGGAGACTGTGAAATCATCAATATAATAATCTCAATACTGTGATTCACAGGGGAGAATCATTTAATTAGGGTGCGCACTTATTGAAATCTAGAAGGCCTTTCTAGGCAGGGTCATTGATAATCGATGGTTCTTGTCGCCGTCGATGGTTTGTAGCAGATGGCTTTGCCATCAATAAGGGAAGTCCATCGACTCGCATCGGTAGAAGAGGTCCAATGCATGTGTTGCATCCTGCGCTGCCCCTACCCGCCAATGGTTTAGTCATCAATGGATTCCTACTGATGGTTCAAAAGTATCAACCATCGATGGTGTGTGCCTGGATTAACAACCCTGTCCACAGCAGGAATGTGTCATGCATCAAGCAGGAATGTGTCATGCATCACCCAGAGGAATGCCTAGGACTATATTCATTACATCATCACATTACATCATCATATCCCCCATCAATCACCCCAGGTCAGTCACTTCCCTTATCTATATCTATTAATGCCACACGAAACTGCCCCTTATTCAGATTATGCCAAATAGAAAAGTATGGTGTATTTAATATATTACATGTATAACTCACGGCACTGCTCCGACCTCAGCTTTTCTGGGGGTGGGGATAACTATGGCGTGAAATCAGAGGGAGAACACCGTTGCACTAAATATTGTTAGTCAATGAGGGGAGATGTACCTTTGGAGAAACTGGAGAGAGATAAAGTACCAGCCAATAATTTCCTGTCATGTGTTTGAAAAATGACAGTTGGGGGCTGATTAGTTGGTACTTTGTCTTTCTCTACTTTATCTCACTGCAAGGGCCGATACATCTCCCCCTGAGTGACTTACTCTCTGACATGGCCATCTTATCAGAATGCCAGTGGCCTTGGTGGCTGGGCTGACACACACTAAAACTAGGTCCGGCGTGAGGGTGGACACAACCTTCAGCCTATGTGCGCACGCCAGCATGTGCCGTGTTAGTTACACACCTGCTGTCCAATGACCCAGAATCCCTCAGATTCAGGTTCTACTTACAGGCAGCATCACTGTGTTCCCAGGTGGCCCTAGGATTCCGTCAGCTCCATTGAGGCCAGGTCGCCCTGGAGGACCCTGTACAAAAAAACAAAACAGAAGAGAGACGGGTGGGCTGTCAGTCACAGGAAGAGTGTGGAGAAATCGGCATCGTGTACTGACATGTAGAGTGTGGTGTAGTGCTGCAGGGTGAGTGAGCGAGGATAAAGGAACACTGCACACATACATATTACATGACATCACCATGTTGATTCCATTCTCAGCTGAGGGTCAATACATCACTCAGATATGTCACGGATTTAGTCCTCGCTACATGCAGTGTAATTTACTGGCATGTTAATCTTGTGTAATACCTTCTGTTCCCCAGAAAACATGGATGTGCTTAGTTTATGGCCCCGTTTGACAGGAGACATACAGGTATGTCTGACCTAAGAGGATTCCCTTTCTTCAGACAGGTATATGAGCTATGTGCATGCTTCCTGTCCACAGAAATCACAGTACAGTACTTGCAGTCACACATTCCCCTTCACACTAAACGTACTACCCAGGTTATTGTCAGGGGTAACCAAGTTCGGTGTGAAAGGGTCCACCTGGGTTGTGCTGCTCGGGAATCTGGCCCTTGTACTTATACACAGCCCGTGGAATTAATGCTGGCAGAGGGCACCTGGACATTAACCGCATTCACTTACCCAGGTTGGAGTACATACAATCTGTAGGGACACCAGCTTGCGACTGGGCACATGTCATTTGCAGCTACTGTAATTTTGACATTATAGTATTACTGTATAATCACTACCTTCAGTCCGACTTAGCTTACAATGTAAGAAGAATATGAACAAATACTGAGCATTGCATTAAAGCTGTGTACACACGGGGGCGATAGATGAAAAGGAGAAACTGAGCAATATATCTCCCCCGTGTGTACGGGGCTTTAGAGAAGAGAAGTTGCACTGTTTAGTTAGATATGCCTAAAAGCAACGGGATAAGATTAGGGAGTAAAAACATTTTGAACACAATTTATGGTTGAATTCTATATCTTACAGGCCTGTCTCAGATGTCTCCAATTGCGTGTTCATAAATGGATGCTGTATTAAGAATCAGCTGCATCTATGCTAACACAAACCATCAGTGTGCATTTGCACCAGTTCAATCCTTGGCAGGGGCAATCGTGCTGTGAAGGGGGGGTGGGGCAGGTACTAATTATTCCATACCTCCTAACTACCCCAAATAGTAGGGGGAGGGGGGTTTGAAGGAGCCTTTTCACTGATACCACTAGTACTATTGCTACCATTACTAGTGTTATTACTACTACTTCTATTCCTACTACTACTGCTGCTGCTTCCACTAATACTGCTGCTAATACTACTGGTTATACTGCTACCACTACTACTGGTACTACTGCTACTGCTGAATGTACTATAACCGCAGCTGTTACTTCTACTACTGCTATTAGTAGTATTACTACTGCTGCTGCTACCACTACCACACTGCTCATACTATTACTACTAAAAGTACTATCACTGCTGCTGTTACTGCTACTACAGGGTTGCCGACTTTATAATTCTCCTCTCCGGGAGAAGCCCGGAGAGGAGAGTTCCAGCAGCCGCTCAGGGGGCGGGGCTTAAGTGTGATGTCACTAAGCCCCACCCCAATGATGACAAACTGTCTAATTCACGGATCTCCGTGGAGGGGGCGGGGCTAAAATGACGTGTGTGTCATTTTAGCTCCGCCCCCTCCTCTGAGACCCGAGGATTGCGGCATTTTAATGCCGCGATCCGGGGCGCAGGGGGGGTCCCACCTGAATCCGGGAGGGTTGCCCAGCCTTCCGGGGGGCCGGGAGGGGGTCCCGATTTTCGGGAGACTCCCGGCCATTCCGGGAGAGTCAGCAACCCTGTGTTACTATAACCATTGCTGCCTTTTTCCATTACCACCACTGCTGTTGCTGCCATTACTATTGCTGCTGCTGCTACTACTACTACTATCATTACCACTGCTATAACTACTACTATTACTGCTACCACCACTACTACTGTTACCACAATAAGTAATAATACTAATACTGTTACTACAGCAACTATTAATACCACCATTACTACTGTTGCTAACATTACTACTGCTATAATTACTACTATTACTGCTACAACTAATATTACTACTACCACTGCTAATATTACTAATACTATTACTATAGCAACTACTAGTACTACTGTTACTACCATAACTAATATTACTAATACTATTACTATAGCAATTACTATTAATACTACTACTACTGTTACTACCATAACTAATATTACTAATACTATTACTATAGCAATTACTATTAATACTACTACTGTTACTACCATAACTAATATTACTAATAGTATTACTATAGCATCTACTATTACCACTACTACTACTGTTACTACCATAACTAATATTACTAATACTATTACTATAGCAACTACTATTAATACTACTACTACTGTTGCTAACATTACTACTGCTATAACTACTACTATTACTGCTACAACTACTGCTGCTAATATTGATACTATTATCACCACCACTGTTATTACCATAACTATTCCTACTTATTTTACTACCACTACTACAACTACTATTACTACTTCTATTATTAATATTATTACTGCTATGACTAGTTCTGCTGCTGCTACTACTATTACTACTAATACTATTACAAAAACTACTATTAATATTATCACTACTACTACTGCTGTTACTACTATTATTATTAATGCTTCAAATACTACAACTACTACTATTACCACTACCATTACTACTGTTGTTACCATTGCTTCTGCTACTACTACTTCTAACATTACTACTACTATGACCAGTACTTTAGCTACTACTACTAGTACTACTACTAATAATAATAATAATAATACTGTTACTATTACAACAACTACTATTATTAATACTACCACTATTTTTACTACTGCTACTATTATTATTATTACTACTACAAGTGTACAGCTGCTTATACTACTACTGTTACTAACGTTACTTCAGCTTCTTCTATTATTACTACTACTTTTATTACTATTAAACAATTACTATAACTACTATTACTGCTGCTAATACTACAAGTACTACTACTATTACCAGTGGCATAGCTAGAAATTTTATCTAGAAAGCTAGAAAGGGAGGCGCTCATTAGATATGTACAGGGTGGGACCAGCTCAGCGCTCACTGCTGTCTGGGTCGCCTGTCAGTACAGCCAGCGGCGCCCACCGTAGATCCCACTGTGCTGCTCCTCCAAGCCGCCGTGGGGTCTGCCACATATGTAGCTACGCCACTGACTATTACTGCTACCACTACTACTGTTGATACCATTACTGCTACTACCACTATTATGCTACTATCACTACTAATGCTACTATTACTGTTACTATTACTACTAATGTTATTATTACTGCTACTATTAGTACTATAATCACTACAAAAAGTAGTGTGTTAAGTAACCAACAATTCTCCATCCACAAGGAGGCGCTGTTTCATAGAGTCACATTAAACAGCTGCTGAGCAGTTACATCCTGTATGTAGGCCAGGACTATTACATCTGAGCAATCAGGCTCATCTATAGTCCTATGTAAAGTCCCAGACACACTAGGGGCAAAATGTATTAGGCTGTGAAAATCAGAAAGTGAGATATTTTGGGAGAGTTTTCCCTTTTTTTCTAAAGCAGCAATCAATTACAAAATTGGCAAAATCAAGCTGGTTTTGCAGTGTAAATGATTGCCACTTTAACAAAAAATGGGAAAACTCTCCAGAAATCTCTCCCTTTCTGATTCTCACAGCCTATTACATTTGGCCCTAGATAAGAAATTAAAAAAATATCGATCAGAAGGGCCCTACTGAGTAATATCTTTTTAAATGATGTCTAGTGCATGGGTTCTCAAACTCGGTCCTGAGGACCCCACGCAGTTCACGTTTTCCAGGTCATTAATTACTCATTGACACATTTTAAAAGATCCACAGGTGGAGCTAATTATTTCACTTGTGATTCTAAGGAGACCTGCAAAACATGCACTGCGTGGAGTCCTGAGGACCGAGTTTGAAAACCTGTGGTCTAGACTGTACACTCAATATCATTAACAATGTATGCTCTTGCGCATCTTTAGTGACCCCCATCTGCTGAACAAGTAGTTTGAAATTGGCTATATACATACCCTCCAATTGTACCGATTCTGCCCGTACAGTACCACTTTTTAGTGGTCTCTACCAGCAAAATTCAAAGTGTACCGATGTACCGATTTGGAGGAGCATCACACAACATAGCTGTACAGTGCCAGCAAACCAAGTCTGCTCGGGCATCCGAGTCGAGCACACTGAGTTCCGGGAGCAGGACGACGCCGGGTGACATCATCGGTAAGCTGCGCCCCACCCGGAAGCTGCCTCTGCCACTGAGAGTGAGAGGTCTGTGGGGACGGACGCTGCCTGCCTGCACTGCAGTGCAGGCAGGAGGCAGAAGCAGCACAGACAACGCCAGGGGACGGCACGGAAGTATCTGCGGGGGACCTGTTGACCTTACACCTTAAGGTATCACTTTGGAGCTTGAGCATAAGGGACTGGGATGCCAGTTTACCCTTAAACAGCTCCAAGAGACAGACTTTATCTGCCGCTCATCCCATATACCTTCCCATTCACTGCCGATTTTTATTTACTTTTTACTCCACTCTGCACTAGTTCTGTTAAATAAATTACAATAAACCTGCACATCTTTTTCATGTCATCATTATAGCAATACAAATGTATAATGTGTATATATACACTCACAGGTATATAATATTTATATGAATGTAATTTGACATTATTCAATAAAAAAATGCCCAGTACACATTCGGAAAGGGGGCGTGGTCAATGACCCATGACCACGCCCCCTTTTTGATGTGTACCGATTTCTGCCCTTCAGATGTTGGAGGGTATGTATATAGCCAACGATAGTCCCAGTGACATCACTGAATGATATTGTTTACGGATATCGCTTAGTGTATGCGCTCAATATCGTTTGCCCGGTGGCACCGCCAATATACAGAACTATATCAACAGTGCCCCTAGTCGTCTAGTGTGTATGGAGGCTTTATAGCTGCTTTGCACCAACAATGAAATGCCTGCAGTGCGCTATTGCTGTACATGCAGCACACAGGCCAGGAGTTGCACAATATAAATTGTGCTCAGTCTATGTCCAGACTCATACCTCCCAACTTCTGTCCATATGAAATAGGGACACTCGCGCGGCGAAGCCGTGCGAGCGCCCGAAAAGGGGGCGGGGCATATGCAAATGAAGGCACGGCTTATGCTAATTAGCCGCGACTTCATTTTCATACGAGAATAGACGCTGTGCGCATGCGCACAGCGTCTATTCTACTAGATTGGGGGTCTCCCAACTGTCACCCCCCCGCAGCGGGACAATGCCTGCCGCGGGTGGGACAGCGGGACAGGACCCGAAAATCGGGACTGTCCCTCTAAAATCGTGACAGTTGGGAGGTATGCAGACTCCAGCAGCATGACTGGCAGGCTGACAGCTGGGTACCAACCAATCGAACAGCAGTAAATTAGCTGTGCAGAGTTTATCCTGTCCCTATTCCAGATGCAGCAGCTGTTAACAGTGATGGATCAGACCCTACAATTACACACACAGAGCAAGCAGGAGGTTGTTATTAATGTGAGACATGTCCTCCTATTAGCTAACAGAAATCAATTCAAGCTGTGTTTGTCTTTAACACAGTCCCATAATGAAAATATCCACTTGGCGTGGCATGTAAGCCTTGTACTCGGCGATATGTCAAACCAGAAATATAAATGTGTGACTTATCTTCCTAGTTTGCATGGCAGCTATACATTGGCGCATGTATGTGTGCCAATGTATAGTGTGGCCAAGTATGAAATGTATTTATGCCTGCACCAATATGGCTGATTCGGTGATTTCACTGATTATTGGCATAAAAGTGACAGTTGGTGTATTTTTCATCCGGAAGCAGAAGGTGTCGGCCTTGTATCTGCCATCATGGGAGGGACCTTTTACAAATGATTGAGTATACTCAGCTGCCCCATATGACTTAACAATGCTATGCACAGACATGACTGCGGCAACTAACATACTGTGTGCCCTCAAGAACCCGCATGCAGCAAGATGCGGTTATGTATGTAAGTACTTACCCTCTCACCCGGGTCTCCAGGTGGCCCAGGAGGGCCCAGAGGTCCAGCTGGTCCTGGTTCCCCCTAGATAAGAGACATACAAATAAATATATATGCATTATAAATATTTCAAACCTACTTTCCTCCACAGTACGGCACTCAAGAGGGTGTATTTACTAAGATGGGAGTTCTATTTCAGATGGGATGTTGCTATGCGCAACCAATCAGTTTAGATTTATTATCTTCTAGAAGGTGCTAAAAATATAAGAAGTCGATTTTGATTGGTTGCCCATTGCAACATCTTCAATAGAACCCCCATCTTAGTAAATTTACCCATAGACATCTGGTTTTACGACCTTAACCTTACACAATAAATAATAAAATGTGTTCTTTCTAACTATCCACTGATGAGCTGGAATTCTCCGCTGGTATACGGTCGATAAGTTGACACGATATGATCGACATAGGCTAAAGGTCAGCACAAGCAAAAGGCAGATGTGGCAATGGTCGACACTTGA